>NC_081557.1:6695383-6772996 GCF_022355385.1 Mustela nigripes | reverse complement strand
GAGCCTGGGTGGCTCAGTGGGTTAAGCCACTGCCTTCGGCTCAGGTCGTGATCTCAGGGTCCTGGGATCGAGTCCCACATCGGGCTCTCTGCTCAGCAGGGAGCCTGCTTCCTCCTCTCTCTCTCTCTGCCTACTTGTAATCTCTCTCTGTCAAATAAATAAATAAAATCTTTTAAAAAAAAAATTGTAAGAGAGAAAAGAAAGTGGTACTTCAGACTCGCTTTTTAATCAATCCAGAGTTCAGTTTGGTTTTCCTTTGTTTAGCTGTAATCCAGGAGAAAGCCTTTTGAAAATATGTCTCTGTCTCTAAGCTTACCCTCATTCCTGAAATTCCTTAAAGGTCTGGGTATATCCAACCCCATTAAGCTGATAAGATTTATAAAATGTGAGGCCAGCTTGACGTTTCTCCGGTCCCCCTTTCCAAAAGGTTACCTCATTTTATTCACCTCACACTTTAAATACAAACTCGGTAATGCGTATCTCTTTTGCTTCCAATCAGTGCTACTCCCTCTCAGAAATACAGCTCGAGAAATAACCGAGGAGAAGTGGTTATCTCCTTTGGTTCAGCACAGGGAGTATCTTGGTCTGGAAGAGGAGGGGCCGGTAACCTCAGCCTGAAGGTCTTGGGGGGTCCAGAGTCACTCACCAGGAGCTACAAATCAATGTTCCAGAAGCTTCCAGATATTCGAGACGGTAATTGTTTATCTTTTTGCGATTCTGGAGAATATAAAACCACCTGGAAAGGCGTAGAGTAAGTAACACAGCTTTAGCTAGGCCTGTAGAACAAGTTCCAAGGTCTCCTTTGAATACAGAAGTTCGTAGATGTCCTCAGGATGCCCCTAGCAGTGGAGGGACAGGACGTGACCCTCTCAGCAATTCTCCCAAGTCACTCCGCTTCCCTAAAGAGAAAGCACATAACCATTTCCCGGTGACAACCATTTGAACTGCGTAGAAGCCAATGAAAATCAAAGACATTTATGGTGTCTTCCTTGTAAAGAATGGAAGATTCTCCAGGTTGGACTTGACTTGCCCTAAACCTCACTGATGACCAGAAGGAAAGGAAGGCTGGGTTGTGGGCATCTGTGCTGACTCTCGGGGAGTGTGCCACGTGATCTGTGGCCAAATTTCAGCCACTAGATACTGGGAGATTGGCTAGGGCTTTAGCAGGAAGTCCTGGGCACCTCCTACTTCTGTAAATTGACTGACTTCAGTATTTTACAATGCGCTGTATCTTCTCCCTTTACAAGTGGAATGTCCTAAACACAATACTTTTCCCCTCTCTGGGCTTTCAGTTCTGACCTGTAAGATAGAGGAACTTGGCAGTGAACTCAAGGAACATTACAAGATTGAGGCTTTTGCTCCTGTTCTGGTCCCAGCTCAAGTAAGAATCGTTCTAATAGTCCTTCCTAAATAATACTGTAATTTTTTAAGAAGATTTTATTTATTTGATAGAAAGAGATCACAAGCAGGCAGTGGGGGGCATTGGGGGGGAGGTGAGCAGGCTCCCTGTTGAGCAGAGAGCCCAATGCGGGGCTCGATCCCAGGACCCTGAGATCATGACCTGAGCTGAAGACAGACGTTTAACCCACTGAGCCACCCAGCTCCCTAATATTGTATTTTTAAACTAATGATAAAAAGGCATCCTTGCTCCCTTTTTTACTTCTTGTCAATGTTCTAGTTAGAACATCTGTCGTGGTCGAATTTGATAACATTTTCTTTGCACTTGGATTAGGGTTCTTCTACATAAGCAAAGACTGAGGCCTTCTCCTTTCTAGTGTGAGGCAGGTAGCCCCCTGGAGATTTCCTACAGATAGAAGTGTTCAGTGATCAGGTTATGAGGACAACAGCAAGGATAGGGTCCAGGAGCAGTGACCCATAGTCGCTCATCTAGTTTGGTGTCTGTCCTTGCGGATCAACTGTTGCCAGCAATATCTTTAATTGTGGTTTAATCTGGCATATGCTCCAGTGCTTTCTCTCTGAAAATTTTTTTTTTAAGATTTTATTTATTTGTCAGACAGAGATCACAAGTAGGCAGAGAGCTGAGCAGAGAGCCTGATTTGGGGCTCGATCCCAGGACCCTGGGATCATGACCTGAGCCGAAGGCAGAGGCTTTAACCCACTGAGCCATCCAGGCGCCCCCCTGAAACATTTTTTAACCTAAGGGGAAATGTGTTCTAGAAGATTCCTTAAGGCACTTCTGTCATTGTTTGCATTCAGAGAAGATTGACCACTTGGGGATGATACACAAAACATGTCATATAAGGAAGTTTAGGAGGAAGCAGTGGAGGGGAGGCAGCAATGCACAGTCTTGTGGGGAAGGATTGGACTTCCTCAGTCTGCCCCAGGAATGGGGACAGGACAAAGGAAGCCAGAGGGAGACATTTCAGCTCAATTTAAAGAAGAATTTCCTGTTAAGAGACAATACAGTGTGTGGTTAAGGATATGGCTCTGGAGCCACACTTCAAACCCAGAATTGACCCACACTTTGACCTTAACTAAATTACATAACCTGTGGTTGATTTCTCTCTTTTGTAAAGTGGGTCCAGAAATAGTGTCCTCTTCATCATCACTGCGAGGATTAAACAGGTTAATACACGTAAGCCTTTAGAACGTGCCTGGTATTCAGTAAGCTCAACAGACATGAGCTGTTAATGTTTGAAACTATCCAGAAATGCACTGGGCTGCCTTGGGGACGCAGGAACCAAGTTTATCTTCACTAGAGATGCCCAAGCTTAGGTGACCGCTTAGAGGGCCTCAAGCAGTGGGTGGGTGGGCGGACCAGATGCCCTGAGAATCACTGATGATGCTTGTCAGTAGGGTGGCCCGGCCAAAAAAATCCTCCGCTGTCCATTCTGGTGACCCCAGATCTCGAGCTCCTGCCCCCAGGACTGTCACATGTATGTTACATCTTCGGTAGGAGCCCATTACTCTGCTGGGCCAGATTGGCTGTGACACAAATGGGAAGCTGAACAGCAAGTCCGTGATTCTCGAGGGGGACCGGGAGCATTCCTCGGGGGCTCAGATTCCAGTGGATTTATCTGAGCTCAAAGAATATTCTCTGTTTCCTGGACAGGTGAGACGGGATGCATGCGTGCTGTGTACTCTGCAGCGTGTATGGGGGCGGTGGTAGGATGAACATTGTGTCCCAGGCTGCCTCATACTCTCCTGAGGTGTGGCGGGAGCACTGGCCCGAGGGCAGACTCCAGTGTACAGATTCCAGATTTTCCCGAATGCTCTGACCTCAGCCCTGGGACCTGCTGCCAGGTTCAGCCTCCATCTCCGCCCAGCACGGCCTGTCACTGTAGCCAAGCTCCTTATCATCTCGAAGCAGAGTGTCTTCGTCTCTAAAGTGGAAATAATACTTCTTACCTCATAGAATTGTTACAAAAAATTAGATCATCCATATGGAACATAATTATTATTACTGGCACAACCCTCTTAATTTGTTTCCTAGAAAAATACCCCCAAGTTTCTAATTATAAAATGAGATAGGTGCGCTTAGTACTTAATAGATGTTTTTTTAAGTGAAATACCCCCAACGTGGGGCTCAAACTCATGACCCCAAGACCAAGAGTCGCATGTCCTCCCCACTGACCTGGTCAGGCGCCCCAGTACCTTCATACTTTTTAACTTTATCAAAATACTTTTATTGCCGATCTCTTGTTTATCTCCCATTCCACTTGTTCTTCAGGTTGTAATTATGGAAGGAATCAACACGACTGGTAGAAAATTTATTGCCACCAAACTCTATGAGGTACGAGGGTGACTGCCCCCCCCCCCGCCCTCCTCCTCTGCTGTAGACACAGTATTGGCCGTTCTGTCCGTCCTGGAAACACGGAGAACCTATTTATTTGCTTCTCAGTCCTCTAGCTATAGATTGGGAAGCTACCTCCAGGCCTCCTGCAGACCATTTCTGCAAAGGGCCGTACAGTAAATATCTGAAGCTTTACAGGCCTTACAGTCTCTGTCGACGGCTTTGGTGGCTTAGAAGTGCCATAGAAGCCAGCGAGTGTGGCTAACTTCGTGAAAGCAGGCGGTAGCCGGATGGGCCCCAAAGCCCCTAGTTTGCCATCCCCTGCTCTAGGCAGCAGTCCTCCACGGATTTGCAAATAACTAGAGCAAAAGTGGCAGATTCCCTGCTCTTGGGTTTTGCCTAGAATCCTGAGACTCTGGGCACCTGTGCTCTCGCACCTTCTGCTGGGTGTTAACGAGGTTAGCCGTGACCTCCCATTACCTGGGTTTCGTTGCCGCTCTGTGCCATACAGGAAAACAGTAGGAACAGTCCGTTCTGTGAGCTTTGAGCTCCAGGGGGCAAGACGGAGGCCGCTTTCTTCCTCCCACACCGCAGCCCGCCCTCCCCACCTGCCCATGCCGCAGTTCCCCACCCACATTCAGGGCCCACCCCCTCCCTTTTTTTGTTGTTCAACCAGGAACTCAGTTCAGCTTTTCTCCTGTTTTAAGGGTCTGCCACTTCCATTTTATCAGCCCACCGAAGAGGATGGAGGTAAGTGTGAGTTCAAACATTGTTCTGCTCACCGCGAGGGTGGAGGAGGAGGATCTGGGTTCCTCAGGCCCCGAGAAAGCTGCAGAACGTGCCTGGCAGCACCCCGGGGGAGGCTAGGAAGGAAGGACAGCGGGTGGGCGGCTTCCCGGGCCCTTTGGAAGGCCAGGGTCTGAGCCCAGTGAGCCTGGGTTCTGGCTACACGAGGCATGCCATCTGTGTCTGGAAGTTACTTTGTAAAAGACCAAATAGGAATGGTTTTAAAAGGAATTTCATTCAGTTTGCTGTGGGGTCCTGCTTGGGATCCTGGAAGAGAAAAGGGACATTATGGAAAACCTAGTGACCCTCAAATAGTCAGGAATTAACAATAATAAGCCAGAGCAAATTCCTTCATTTCGTTTTGTTTTTTTTTAGAGATTTATTTATTTGAGAGAGAGAGTGAAAGCGTGCACGCAGTCCGTGGGGATTGGGCGGGAGGGGGCGGAAGGCACGCCCCACACAGTGTGATCTCACCATCATGACCTGAGCTGAAATCAAGAGTCAGATGCTTTTTTTTTTTTTTTTTTTTTTAAGATTTTTATTTATATATTTGACAGAGATCACAAGTAGGCAGAGAGTCAGTTGGGGGCGGGGGGACAGGCTCCCCGCTGAGCAGAGATCCCGATGTGGGGCTCGATCCCAGGACCCTGAGATTATGACCCGAGCCGAAGGCAGAGGCTTAACCCACTGAGCCACCCAGGTGCCCCAAGAGTCAGATGCTTAACTGACCGAGACACCCAAGTGTTCCTGGGTTCATTTTGACAGATGCACCCGGTCAGGCAGGGTGCTGGCGTTCGGGGATGCGGGGGGAAGGGTATATATACAAGAACTTGGTATTATCTTTGCAACTTTCCTATGCTTCTGAAGTTATTCCAAAATTGAAAGTTTATTAAAGGGACGCCTGGGTGGCTCAGTTGGTTAAGCAGCTGCCTTCGGCTCGGGTCATGATCCCGGGGTCCTGGGATCAAGTCCCACGTCCGGCTTCTTGCTCGGCAGGGAGCCTGCTTCTCCCTCTGCTTCTGCCTGCCTCTTTGTCTGCCTGTGCTCACTCGCTCGCTCTCTCTCTCTCTGTCTCTGACAAATAAATAAATAAAATCTTTAAAAAAAAAGAAAGTTTATTAAAAAGTTAGACAAATTTCTGGGGCACCTGGGTGGCTCAGTCAGTTAAGTGTCTGCCTTCAGCTCAGGTCATGCTCTTAGTTAGGCTTCCCGCTCAGCAGGAGTCTGCTTCTCCCACTCCCGCTGGCACTGCCACTTTCCCGCTGTGCTCATGCTCTCTTTCTCTCAAAGAAATAAAATCTTTTTTTAAAAAAAAGACAAATTTCTTTTTTTTTTTTTTTAAGGATTTTTTTTTACTCATTTGGCAGTCAGAGATCATAGGTAGGCAGAAAGGCAGGCAGAAAGAGAGAGGAGGAAGCAGGCTCTCCGCCAAGCATAGAGCCCGATGCGGGGCTCCATCCCAGGACCCTGGGATCATGACCTGAGCCAAAGGCAGGGGCTTTAACCCACTGAGCCACCCAGGCGCCCCCCCAAAAAAAGACAAATTTCTAAGGAGGCCTGGAGTTATTTGGTAACTAATCTGGATGGGAAAAGACAAAAAGAAATTCTAACAGTCTGCTTCAGAATCATTCAGAGCATTTTTGGAAGGAAAGCAGAAGACTGTTGAGGACTCTTAGTGAGACGGCCGACTCAAGGGTATTGTCAGCACCCCATGCCCAGTAACGGGGTGTGATGAGGGCGTTCTTGGCGATGACCTAGAATCAGGAATGAAATTTCAGGGTTTATGACGTTGCACGTTGCATCAGAAGACCCATGTTTTTGGCAACGAACCAATGAACGTGGTGGTATTAGATCCACTGTGCATGGCGAGATGAAACTGACGTGGCTGAGATGCCCAGAGCCTGAGCCGTGTGCCAGGGAAGCCTCTGGAAGCAGTGGAATTAGTTATGAACAAACAGTTTTAACCAAGGTATTGAGATATGCACTTGGAGACGCAGAGTGAGACATGGGCCCTGGTCTGCTGGCACTTGCTCTCTTCCAGGGTTTCCATCTGCTATAGGCTCCTCAGAACCACATATAACTTTGTCCCCTGCCCTAGCACAGGGTGAAGCAGACTCTTCTCCCTGAACCCTCAATCCCGCTTCACGGCGTTCCTGCTCTGGTAGACGCGTAATGGCCTACTTCCTCGGACGGGGACTGTGTTTCTCTCTACAGCAGAAGGGACTTCACAGGTGTCCTTTACTTAAGAATCCTGAGATTATCCTGGATTGTCTGGGTGGGCCCAGTGACATCACAAGGGACTTTGTAGGGAGGAGGCAGAACGATCCACATCAAAAGTAGGAAGAGTGGTCTGGCTGGGAAGATGGAAGAGGGGTCCTGAGCCAAGAAATGCAGGTGGCTTCCAGAAGCTGGAAAAGGCAAGGAAACCTCTTGCCTGGAGCCTCCAGAAGGAATGCAGCCCTGCCAGAACCTTGATTGTGGGATTTCTGACCCCCAGAACCATAATCATAAATGTGTGTTTGATTTCGGCCACTAAGGTTGTGATAATTTGTCACAGCAGCCATAGGAAACTAACACAACTCCATGTTAAGTCAGAGATCTTTGGGTTTTGTTGGTGTAAGCTATAGAAACCGAGAAACCTAAGAAAGAAAAAGAGAATTTGTTAGGGGAAATCTAGCTAGCTGTAGCGAGGACGGGGAGCTAGAAATGCAGACTTTGGAGCAGCTCTAGGTGTCCAGCCAGCAGGAATTCCCCAGCTCTCATCCAGTTACCTCTGGCCGTAATAGGTCAGCTCCGCCCTTTCTTCTCTTCTTGAATGATTCACCTCGAGATTCCAGAAGCAGAGAGGAGAGTATGGATGGCTCAGACTGATCACACACCTGGCTCTTGGCTAGGGGACAGCATTACACCTAATTCAGCATTACACCCCCGGACTGCCTGGTGCAGGAGAGAGAGGGCTGGCTCTCCCAAGGGAAGGCCAGTGCTGTGGGGAAAGGGTCGTGCGAGACAAGTAGCCAAATGTCACACCTCTGTACCCCATACGGGAATCCCAGGCCGAACCTCACACCCAGCCCGTCTTTCTCGACTCCTCACCGGACCACGTTCCCCAGCCACCCTGGACCACAGATGTTCCCTCAAACCGCACACTCTCCAGGACGCTGCCCTGCCCTTGCTCCCAGAAAATTCTACTTACAAGCATAAGCAAAGTGAAATAAGCCAGTCACAAAAAGATAAATAGTGTATGGTTCCACTTACATGAGATACTTAGAGTAGCCAGAATCCTAGAGACAGACAAGAGAATGGTGGCCAGGGTCTGGGAGAGCAGGGGTTCGTGTTTAATGGAGACAAGAGTTTCGGTTGCACGAGATGAAAGAGTTCTGGGAATGGATGGCAGTGATGATTGCACAGCATTCTGCATTTATTTAATGCCACTGAAATGTATACTTAAAAATGGTGATGATAGGGGCGCCTGGGTGGCTCAGCGGGTTAAGCCACTGCCTTCGGCTCAGGTCATGAACTCGGAGTCTTGGGATCGAGCCCCGCATCGGGCTCTCTGCTCAGCAGGGAGCCTGCTTCCTCCTCTCTCTCTGCCTGCTTGTGATCTCTCTCAATAAATCTCTCTCAAATAGGTAAATAAAATCTTTAAAAAAAAAAATGTTAAAAAAAATGGTGATGATAGCAAATTGTATGTTATTTGTGTTCTATCATAATAAAAAAATAGGGGAAAGGCATGAGCATACCTCACCTTGATCATATCTTTCCTGATTGCTGCTTCCTCCCATTGCCCACGTGTGCTGCTGGCAAACTGCCTGTCACTCCCTAGTTACTTGCTTACTTCCCTTTCTCTAGCAGCTGGCAGAGCATTCTTTGTGGATGGGGATGAGATCTTGGATTCCCAGAGTTGTACACATAGGGAGACTCGATTAATTGAGTCCTCTGGCACTTTTCCCTAATTGTCCTTTCTTCCACCATCCCTTTATCTTCTAATCAATACCTTATGATCCTTTCTGTCTTAGATTTTGAGCAAAACATGGTCCTGGTGGCCTGTGGCCCATACACCACATCCGACAGCATCACGTACGACCCCCTGCTCGATCTGATCGCCGTCATCAACCGCGATCTGCCGGATGTCTGCATCCTGGTAGGACAGCCTCCTGGGACAGCTCCGCTAGGGGAGGCACCAAGGAGAAACTGGGGAGGAGACCGTAGAAAAAGGCCCAGGGGCGTCTGAGTGGCTCAGTCAGTCAAGTGTCTGATGCTTGGTTTCAGCTCAGGTCATGATCTCATGGTTGTGAGATCAAGTCCCCATTTGGGCTCTGCACTGAGCATAGAGCCTGCTTCCGATTCTCTCCCCCTCCCTCTCAGCTCCTCCCCTCCCTCTCTCTCAAATAAAGTCTTTTTTTTTTTTTTTAAGAAAGGCCCCCTAGGGGCGCCTGGGTGGCTCAGTGCATTAAGTCTCTGCCTTCGGCTCAGGTCATGATCTCAGGGTCCTGGGATTCCGCCCCACACAGCAGGGAGCCTGCTTCTCCCTCTCTCTCTGCCTGCCTTTCTGTCTACTTGTGATCTCTCTCAAATAAATAAATATTTAAAAAAAAAAAGAAAGAAAGAAAGAAAGAAAGGCCCCCCTGTAGGAGGCAGCACCCCTGGTTAGGGGGCCCTGGCAGCCTCCCTGCATCCAGGGTCGTGGCTTTGCCTGTGATGTTCACTGGGCACCCAACCCCGTCTGCTGTCCAGAGGGACAGACGGACCCTGGGCAGAGAACCACTAGGAGAGGGTGTGTGAAGGCGCTCCCGGACACGTGCGGTTCTGATACTTCGCTTCTCTATCTGCAGCTTGGACCTTTCCTGGACGCAAAGCACGAACAGGTTGAGGTAAGTCGAGGCTGGTAGGGGACGTGCCGGATTCTTCCCTCCCGTTGAGCTCTCACTCTTGTTTCCATATTCTGGAGTTTATGCAGCATTTGTCACAAACCTGCGGCTAATCAGAAAAGCACTGTAGCAAGGCGTTTTTATAAAGAGACTGCATTGGAAGGCTTCGTGTCACTAGAATGCAGGCCCGTTTGGAAGCTGGGGAAGGAAATACACGTCTGTGAGTCTGGGGTCCCCGTGTGATGCTCGGTCCCAAGGCCTGAGCACGCTCGCACAGATGCAGGGGTCTGTGGCTCACTAAGCTGCTACCCTTGGCTCCAGGAACCCCGTCTTGCCGTCCTTCGATGCAGAAAACACAAAAGGCCCTTCCCGGGACATCTCTGTGGCCGAGAGTCAGTGCCTCCTGCCCTTTGTCTCAGGATGTCGCACCTTCCACAGGAAGGATTTCGGAGCACTGTTGCTTCTAGTGTTTCAGTTTATGTTCTAGAGGATGAACTCCTCCCCCCACCTGCTTTCCTGCCCCCAGACAGACTGCTCTTGAGGACAGAGACCATGAGCGTGTGTCTTTCATCGTTGTCTGTCCTTCAGCTCCTCGCCAGGCGGGTCAGTGAAGGCCGGCGTCTGCCCTCTGAATCGTCTCCTTCCTTCTCTTGCAGAGCTGCCTGCTCACAAGTCCGTTTGAAGATATTTTCAAGCAGTGTCTGCGGACAATTATCGAAGGGACGCGCAGGTCAGAATTGAGACTGTTGGACAGAGCCTCACCTGCCCGGGTTCCCCGCGGCAAGAAGTAACGGTAGCTCCTGTCCCTTCATCCTTTTGAACTCCAGAGATCAGATCCCTCTCTTGACTCCCAAGTGCACGGACGCCGGGCTTAGAGGCGTCTCTAAAACACAAAGATAAACACACTGGCCAGGAAGAGGCTGCGCAGACTTTCGTCCCTCGCTTGCCCCTTGCTTCCTTCCCTTTGTCACTCCCTTTTGTGCAAACTCCTACTTCCTGGGAACCTTCCCAGCTGATTCTGAGAAGTGTTTGATGAGTTCCCCAACGAAATCCCCGGGGGCCCCAAGCATCTCGCTGCATGAGTGAGTGTTTTGGGGTGAGTCCAAGTCCTTCCCCAGAGTCTGAGCTGCCCCACACTTCACGGGGCACTGCTGACGGCCGAGCAGGCCATGGGGGGCGTGGAGGATCTTAGATCCTCACTGTAGACCAAGGGGCAGGAACTGAGGAGAGACATGCGATTCTAATTTGAGAGAAAAGGCACTATTCCAAGAAAAGTCCCAAACTACAAGTAGGAAGTTACTCGGGAAGCAGATGTCCTCACTTCCTGCCCTCTTCCTCCAGGGCCTGGGTTTGAGGGGATCTGGTACAGGTGATGGATCTTCTCCTCTAGGGATCTGCCTGCCTGTGGCTGAGCTCAGAGAAAATAAACATTCCTGAGGCTAAGCTTTTAAAAACAAGTCTGTAACAAAGGTGGTTTTTAAAACAAGATGTATAATCTTCCTCCCATTCGCTGTGAGAACTGATCCCAGAGTTGATTAGTCGTAATACTACCTTCTTGTAGCGGCAGCAAGGCCGGTCTGGCAGGCCTCAGGGACTGAGGAGAAGCCCGCCTAGCTTACCTGGGGCCCAGGGGACTGAGCCTGCCTCTGGGTCTGCCCCTTCCTCACTCCCTCCCTCAAATGAAGTTAATACAAGTGCCTCCCCTCTTGCTGTTTGTCCTGACGCAGGCCAGACCTGGGGAGCACCTGGTGCTCCTCAGAGATGCCCCTCCCCGCCCCAGCTACCAGGAGCAGGGCTGGTGTCCTTGTTCAGTGGGGTCCCCTGGGGATGATCAGGGACCGTGTAGCCATGCCCCAGCAGGCCGGGTGCTCTCAGTGCGACATCGGGTTCTGTTTTTGGTTCCTCGCCCCGTGTGGTGGTGACAGCAGTGGAACAAACAAAGAACAGACTGGGCATTGTGACTATGGGGCTAGCGCCCAGCGCTGCCAGGCACTTTCATCTGCAGCCAGCGTGCACCCCGGGGCATGGGGAGCTGCCCCGCCCTCCCCAAAACAGTATATAAGCACTCCATGCTGGGGGACTTTATTTTTATCCCTGAGAGATCAGACGTACAGAGCTAATTATCAGTAAAAGCCAGAGCTCGCGGAAGTGCCCCCTGCACTGAGAGCCGAGCTGCCGCCGAGCAGCAACCCTGCAGAGGGAGCGGCTGTGGGGACCCTCCCACCGCCGTGCATGGGGTTGTGCAATGCTCAGCATAGTTGGAATTTTCTTTCTGATCCCTCCCCCTACAGCCACTTCACAACCATGAGCAGGAGGGCTGTTTCCTCCTTAACCATTGCTCTTCCAGAACGTCCCTGAAGCAGCAACCTTTAAGCAGGGCCAGTGGCATCTCTGCCCTCTGTGTCCCTCCTGGACTGAGTCCCCCCGCTCCCCGCCCCCCGCCCTGGGCCTGGAGCTCAGCTGGTCCTGGGATGGTCAGCCCTGGCTTCGGGTGACTTGATCGTGTACTTCTCCATGTCACGAGGACGGTAACTGTTGACCAAAGTGGTCTCAAGGTCCTGGTTTCTGTTGCACATGTCTCAGTTCACACTCTGAGCAGGTATGACGGTTGACAGATGTGCCAACAGTCACCAATACCTTTCTCCCATAGGACAGGCAGCTACGGAGCTATACCTGCGTCTGGGAAGGCTGTAGAGTTTAAGCAAGAGAGGGAGCTGGCAGTGGGCACTGTTGGAGGGGTTTAAACATACCCTCAAAGTGACACTGGGCGCCTGTGTGGTTTGTAGTAGGCCCCCTGCCAAGCACAGCTGAGGGAACCAAGGAAACAGGATTTTTTTTTCCTCTTTTGTGTGACTGAGGATAAATCGTTGGGTCCTAGAGTTGAAGGTTTTTCTTCGCTCACATGTTGAACCCTAGAGATCCCCCTTCTGCTTCCATCGAAGGAAATCTCTGTTTGCCGTCGCTATTAAATAGTCCCGTCAGTCTGGCTAGCCAGTCTGCTGAGAGAAACTTGGAGCATCGCTTCCCTGTGGGAGAGGGAAGGGCCTTGGGGAAAGGCCACGTGTGTTCTTCCCCATCCCTCGGGAGGTGTGTCTGTCCGTTGTTGTAATGAGGACCCAGTGTTCTGGTAGGAGGCTGTGGTTTGACCCTCCATGTGTGAAGCAGTGTGGGGGTCCGGCCAGCATGGCTGGTCCCTCCCTGAGCAAGAGTGCCCCCACCCCACCGGGTCAGGGAGACTCCCGCCTGTACGCCCCGTGTGTGTGCACAGTGTGGAGTCAGAGGTTTGGTTTCCTGTCTGGCTGCAAGGCCCTGATTCTTTGGTCAAAACCTTGTCTTTCTAGATCTTCTCTATCCCAATGTCAGCTCCCCCTTTCTTTCCCACCAAACGTGCCCTTGCCCCAGCGGCACACCACACAGAGCCGGGAGAAAGCGTGTCCCGGGTGACCCGAGCCTCACTGAGGTAGATGCGCGGGAGTGGGAACAAGGTGCCTTGTGCTCACGGTGTCCCGTGGGAAACAGCCTCTCTCCTGCTAGAGTTCAGCTGGGAAATTCCTCCCTGGACGGGGGCCCTTGTCCTGAGTGCGACGTTTGCCGTCTGTCAGCCAGCTGTTCTAACTCGTCTGCACTCGCTTTTCTCCCTCTCCTGACGGTCTTCTGACAAAGCAGCTCTGGCTCCCGCCTCGTCTTTGTCCCGTCTGTGAGGGATGTGCACCGCGAGCCTGTGTACCCGCAGCCGCCCTTCAGCTACTCCGATCTGCTTCGAGACGACAGAAAGGTAGCGGCGCCCCCACTCTGGCCCCCGAGGGGAGGGTGGATGGGCCTGACTCTTGAGCATCTTTCTTTAACAGACAGATGTATTTGTGATTTACTGTCCGTCGGTTTGGCCCCCCTTTTGGTGGTCTCCCCACCCCTGGGAGACCCCCCCACTGTCCCCCCGACATGGGCAGGACATTTCTAAGTTGGGTGCACAAATGCTCACCTCACCCCTCTCGTTTCAGCGAGTGCAGTTCGTGTCTGAGCCCTGCAGCCTCGCCGTCAACGGCGTGATTCTTGGCCTGACGTCCACGGATCTGCTGTTCCACATGGGAGCCGAGGAGATCAGTAGGTGGGGAGCACTTCTGGTCCGGCAGGCAGGACGCTGGCTCTCTGGACCCCGGGCCTTTCTTCCACCAAGAAAACCACGGGGCTGGTTGGCAGAGCCTTGACTGGGAAGTCCTCAGAGCAGCGCTTTGTGCCAAACCCTTAGGCCATTCACGTTTGTCTGTTCCCAGAGGGAGCGACGGGGTCGGTCTCTGCTCCCACTTGTCTGTGGTGCTGGAGACCCCGTAGAGCCATGGCCATGCGTCTTTGCGCTCCGTTTCTTATCACAGAAGTTTATCTCCTTTTCTTCACCTCCCACTCTCATGACCTAAGCAGGAGGGGGTGTCCCTGCTCATGCAAGTGAGCTGCAAAGCTGCTCAGCTGGCCATCGGTCTGCAGAAACTCAGACCTAGCCTGCTTGCTGACAGCCGTCCAGTGGTTCCTCCATCACGTGTAAAGCCGTGCGTGTGTTAGGCGAGATGGGTGTGTGCTTGCTGGCTGGGGTCCGAGGTGCAGGGGCCCCCTGACTTCACGCTCACCGCACGCTGGTGCGCTTCTTGCACATTCTCGCACACTGCAGTTTGAGCCAGCGGCTTCCATGGTCTTGATCACCTGGGATGCCTGCTCTCTGCCTTTTCAGCCCGGTGGCCTGCTCCCCTTCTCGGGGGGAACAGACCCAGCTCTTTGTTGGAGGGGGTCTTTCGACTTCCCCAGAGGTACCCTCTCATCACTGCCTCTGGGCCCTGGAGCTTCTCCCCGGTTTATTGAGTCCTCGGGTCCTCCCCAAAGAGACACAGACTCTGAGAAGCAAGGCTCTGCATTCCATTTCTTGCTTCTCTTGCTTCCCCAGTACTTCCGGACCTTCGGACAGACTCAGCCGAATCCTCAAGCACATCCTGACCCAGAGGAGGTGAGCTCACTTGTGGGGCTCTCTGACCAGCACAAGTGTGCTTTGGGGTCTGGTGCTTTGACGGATTTGATTGCGAGCACCTTCCTCAGGCCACTCCCCGGGAACTCTCCCCCCGCCTATGTGATGACAAGCCGGCCTTCTGTCCCCCAAACACAGGGAGGAGTGGGGAGACGGTGCGGGAAGAGGGGCCCCCAGCCCCGCCACTGCTGACTGCTTCTCTCTGTCTCTGTAGCTACTACCCGCTCTACCCTCCCCAGGAAGACATGGCCATTGACTATGAGAATTTCTACACCTACGCACAGCTGCCCGTCACCCCGGATGTCTTCATTATCCCATCAGAGCTGAAATACTTTGTGAAGGTAGGTTTGAACTCTGCTTTTTCCCCAGAAACACCAGGACCCGTCTCACTTTCCCTTCTAGACCGCTGGTCCCCGCTCCTCATGCTGGGGACGGTGCTCCTTTCTTGGGGAGAGGTGATAAAAGGACTAGAAAATGAATCTTTTAGTAAAATGTTTGAGTAACAGCCGTCTCCCTGCTCCCATGTACCCCCCGGGTGTTCAGCGAGCCAGCCTGGGAGCCCCAGGGGCAGGTAGGAAGGTCCTCGCACAGTGGCTGTCGCGTGGGGCCATATCCGGGAGACCTGGGGACATTTCACACGTGCACTTGCCTGCCCCACTCCCCAGAACTCGGATGTCACCTCCCGAAAGGGTTCCGCCACGAGAACTTTGAAGAAGCCCTTGGGTCATTCTCATCTCTGCCACCTGAGGCCCCGGCTCCACCCCTGGGGTGGGTCCCTTGGGATCCACCCAAGCCATAGCTCTCTTGGCCTAATCAGCTAGTGGGACCTCAAGAGGTCAAAATGTGTTGCGCTCTTGGAAACAATAACCAGGTCAGGTTTGTCTCCTAAGCTGGGGAGCTGATTGTTATGCTTTTTTATTCTGGTTCAGAGGCTCAAAAGGAACTCGGGGCTTTCCAATAGTGAGTTAACAGGTTGGACAGGAGATGCGTTCCGTTGCCTTCCGCTCCTCTCCGGGGTCTGTTGGGTGGTTCCAGCTTTCTCACGTCTGCCCCTTTCCTTTCCCCAGGACGTCCTCGGCTGCATCTGTGTGAATCCTGGGCGCCTCACCAAGGGGCAGGTGGGGGGCACCTTCGGCCGCCTCTTCCTCAGGAGGCGGCGGGCGGCGGGCGGGGAGGGGAGGCAGAGTCCGTGCGTGGCCGCCCAGGTGGTCAGGATCTGAGGCCTGGGCGCTTCCTCGTCCCCCGTCGTGTGGTGCTCGCGGACGTCTGCGAGCCCAGGAGCGGCCCCCCGCCGGGAGCCAGGCCGCCGGAAGGTGCAGGACAGCGGACAGTCACCTAGCGCAGGGAGGCTGCAGGGCACAGGCCCAGCACAGCTGGACCCTGACCCTGACCTGGAGTCGAGCTGCTCTGGAAGAAAGCTCTTGCTTCTTCGTGGACACACAGAGCCCAGGGCGAACTGGCTGTGGACGCAGCGTGCTCGGAAAAGGCCAGAAGGCTTGGTCATCTCTCGGCGGGAGTCAGACACGGAAACAACTTTTGGAGAAATAAAAGTAAATTGCGAGGGGGACTCCTGAGTGGAGTTCTTTTTCCTTCTTCTTTTTTCTGGCAGGGAACAAAGAACGTTGCTTCCTTAACCTGTGCCCAGTGAAGCCAGCATGTCTGTCGTACTGGGTGTCGGTCCGGCAGCAGCCCTGACCCTCCCCAGGCCTTTGTGGCCTCCATGGTGGGGGAGGGGGCCGAGGAGGGGGGGGATTGCAGAGCGAGGAGCCGGCGGCGCGCCTGGCCCTCCCCGCGCAGCCCTGTTCTGCGGGCAGTGGTCCCAGCCTGACCACTCCATCTGGAGGGGGCGGCCTCCCGGAGCCCTGCCAAAGCTGGATTCCCCGGCGCCGGCCCTGCCAAGGTTGTACAACACGTGGGGCTTGCCCAGAGCCTGGAGCTCTTGGCCGGGTGGGGCCCTCTAGGGTCCCCAAACACCCCGTGTGTCCTGGCATTTGGGGAGAAGCCGTCACTAGCTAAACGTGGACTGAGTTTCTGCCCAAAGCCAGTGGGAGGAGCTCGACTGTTGGGCTGAGGGAAGTGTGCAAGGGTGCGGCAGGCATGATGCCAGCAGCCTGAGTCAGAGACAAACAGGTGACAGAGCAGGGCCCCACCTTTGCCGCCTGCCCTGGACGGCGAGGGGGAGTCCACGGCAGGTCCCACCGGCTTTGGGAGAAACTGGCCTCCCTTTGAAAACTAGCAGCTGTGGTTTCATCTCGTTCATTTTATAGGCTCGTCTGAACACGAGAACAGAGACAAGCCCCAGCATGGGGAGCTGAGTTTCCCTCCTCAAGATCCCCGAGCACCCAGCCACTTCGTCTCTGGATGTGGCATTTAGGAGCCCGGGGGCCCTCTTCCACGACCTCAAACAGTTCCAGAACAGCCGTCTGCCAAAACCTTGTACCCCACCCCCGCCCCTTGGGAAACCCTGGCCGGGGGAAGATTAAGCAGCAGGCCCTGGGCCACGATAAACCAGGCCGTGGGCAAACCAGGCCGTGGGCGCTTATCGCATGGTCCCTGCGGGGCTCAGCGGGAGCCCGGCTCTAGCCAATTATGCTCAAGCCACTGAAGCAGTTTTGTGGGGAATCGTGTGGTCGTCCCCCATTGGAGGGTACAAAGCCTCCTCTCCCCTTAGGACAGGCTCCGCAAGATCCAGAGTGTCCGTGTGATGGGGCAGTTGGCGGAAGGGGAGGAAGATTCTGCGTGGTGGGGGCGATGGGGGCGTGTGCCGGGCGGAGGCAGAAAGCTGGAGCTCAGCATGAATGGGAGCTCAAGCCCGTTGCCTGGAAACGAGTCGCGTGACTGTTGAAAGTGATCCTGGAGGCCCGTGGAGGCTTTTAACACACAGAAAACCCCAGATTGCACACCACTCGGCAGGCGAGCGCCTCTTTGCCACCAGACAGTTCCCTTTTGCTGGTGTCAGGGAGCGGGTGCCCAGCGACTGCCAAGTGGCTGTTCCCAGACCTCTTTTCAGCTGGGACATTAATGTCCTGCCTGACGGTCCCTCTTGCTCCTGTGCCGGGCACCGCCCTCTGGAGTAAGGCTGGGGGATGGGTGTCGGGGAGGGAGGGTGGAGGAAGCCGGGGAGCCAGGGCTGGGCCGGGACTCCTGGGACCCTCCTGCTTCAGAATCCCCGTTTTGCTGGGTGGCCTCTCCCCTGGTCCTCGTGCCCGTGCCCTTGAGACACAAGCCTAAGGGTGGGACAGATGGTTCTGAGTAGACAAAGTCCCTGTGCTTTTCGCAAGTTCCACATCTTGTGCCACAGCCGCCCCCCCAAGCCCAGGGTGACTCTGCTCCTGGGGGCCTCCATCCTGCTTTGCCTCTGCAGCTACTTCAGTCTTGGCGTTTCCTTTCCCTTGACCTGGGGTCACCCAGCCTGGCTCAGCCCATCTTGCAGCTTCCCCTGGTGCTGGGAGTAGCCTTCTGGGCTGATGTTTCACTTCTGTTTGGTACATGTGTCCTTTCTCCTGACCTTGGGGCTCCTGGCTGAGCACCCCCGCCCCGCCCCCCCGAAAGCCAGTCCTGTTTGGCCACACAGAGGGGTCTTCCTCCACACTTGACCTTCCTAACTAGCCTTGAAGGGCCTTGACTGACTGGGGCAGGGGTGGGGGTAGTTTTTATTTTCTGGGTTTTTTTAACATTTTAAAAATTAGTGAGATACACGACCAGCATCAACTTTACCATCTGATCGTGTACCATCTGGTGGTTTTTAGTACATTCACAATGTCATATGAACAGCATAACTATTGAATTCCACATTTTCCTCACCTCTAAAAGAAATCGCATCCCCATTAGCCGTCACTCCCCTGGAAAACACAGACCTACTTTCCACCTCGACACACTTGTCTGTTCTGGGCATATCACACAAACGGGATCACAGCACACGTGGTCCTCTGCGTCTGGCTTCTTTCTCAAGGGCCGTCCACACTCTAGCAGGAGTCAAGACTTTCATTTCCTTTCTCCCCTTGTTTGAGTCGTGATCCCTTGTGCAGATGGACAGTGTTGTCCTTCCCTCATCAGGTGACGGACGGGGCTGTTCCCATATTGTGGCTGTCACAAGTGATGCTCCAGTGTTGGGACATCTGTCTTCAGTGCGCTTGTTACCCACGAGGAAGAGAATGCCTGGAAAGAGGAGGAAGAAGAGGGGCAGAGAGGGACAAAAAGAAGGGACGGGCCAGGAACAGAGCTCTGGAGCCAGACTGAAGTCAGGAATGTCTTGCAAAGGAGTTTGTATCTGATTCACCCCAGGGAACTTTCGGAAGCTTCTGTGTGGAGCAGGAGGGCAGTATGGAACCTGCATCTTTTTTTTTTTTTTTTTTTTTTGAAGATTTTATTTATTTATTTATTTGACAGAGATCACAAGCAGGCAGGGAGGCAGGCAGAGAGAGAGGAGGAAGCAGGATCCCCGTCGAGCAGAGAGCCCAAAGCAGGGCTCGATCCTAGGACCCCAAGACCATGACCCGAGCCAAAAGCAGAGGCTCTAACCCACTGAGCCGCCCAGGCGACCCTGAAACCTGCATCTTAGGAAGGCCTGGCAGTGCCACAAAGGGCAGAGTGAAGCCAGGGGAGTCTGGAGGCCAGAGACACTCTAAGAGCTATGGGAAGACAGAGCCTCCTGGTACCCATTTCTGTTCCCATAGAAACAGCACCCTGGTTTCCCTGTGGGGAACCACCCCTCCTCCACACTCCTCCCTTGCCTAAACCAAGAAGCACATTGCTCCTTCCTGCCCTTGGTGAATGATCTGGGAGAGAAGCATGACCGAAGACAGTCCAAACACCATGACTCCAGGACTTCTGCAGGAGTGGTAGAAAAGACTCGGCAGCAATGGCAAAGCTGCTGCAGCCATCTTGCCACAATGAGGGGAAACCCGTCCTGAGCAGCACTAAACCAGAGGACATATTGCCAGAAGTTAGAGAGGGAGAGGTCAGCACCAGGCCACATCATCTGAGTTCTGATGACAGTAGCCCCACCCCCTCAAAACCTAAGCCACAAATACACCCGCTTCTTTTTTTCTTAAACTAGTTAGAATTGAATTTTTTGTCATCTGCCACCAAAGAGATGGGGGGCTGCTCCAGGACAGCAGGATTGGGATGACTGCCAGGGGATGGATGGAGAAAACAGCTCAGGTAGGAGGGCAAAGGAGCTAACATCTCTGAGGATGCACTGTGTGAACGCTGACGTAGAGATCACACCTAACTCCAGCAAGCCCCGCTGGCAGGTGCTCAGAGGCTGGATGTCACCGGCCTAAGGAAGTGACAGAACTGGGATTTAAACTCCAAACCCTCCGTCTCTCCACCCTGCCACACTGACCAACTTGGTCCACGACAAGGACAGGCTTAGAAGGACTTGCAGGTAATAGCCCAGGTGCCTGGGATTGCGGTTTGAGGCAGGTGTTCGGGGAGGTCCCTGGGACTGTTGGGGGCAGGTTGGGACCAAGGGGGGACACCCAAATGGTTATTGGGCTGGGCCAGTGGGTGACAGGAGCCCCACTCTGGTGAGGGGTGGGGACTGGACTGGTGGATCTGGGAGGGGCCTACATAAAGCTGGAGAACAGGGAGGTCCTGGGGGTCTGGCGGAGGAGGGGGGAGCTGGAGTGGAGCTGACCCTCCTGGCCTCCCAGTCTGGAGGTCACTGAGGTGGGATTCTGTCACCCCTCCATTCCTGAGCAGCCAGACCTATCTGCTCCCTCCAGGTCTGCCCTAGAAATGCTCAGGCCCCCGGGGCCCAGCCTGCCCTCAGACCCACCTGGGCCCACGGCCAGGTCCCGATTCCCCACGTCCCAGGCTCCCTGCCCTCCCCGGAGGCCACATGACAGCTGAGAGGCCAGGCCGGCAGCTGCCTGGGCCACAGGGGCCCTCAGAGGTCTCTGGGACAGCTGCTGCCCCATGACCCTGCTGACCCCAATCCCTGCATCCTGCTGCCTGAAGGTCCCGCTGAGCCCCATCTCCTCTGCCCACTCTATCACCCCCAGATCTTCCCAGGGTCTGAAGCATCTGGTCCAGGGTCAAGTCAGCAGCCCCGCCCCCGCCAAGAGTGGGAAGGGGGAACTGCCCGGCTAGCAGAGGCAGCCCCTCTGGGCGGTGGCTCTCCCTGGAAGCCAGCAGCAGTGCCCTCCTGGCTTCTTTGCTCCAGGAGCAGGAGGCGAAGTGCGGGCCAGGGTCTAGAAGGCATGGCCATTCCTGATTCCTACAGGTCCTTCCCAAGGCTCACAGTCCCCTTGAAGCCTCTGTCCCCTTCAAATGCCTTGCCCCTTTGAACACATCTAGGAACAGTGGTTTGCTTCTGGGGCAGGTGTGGAAGGGCCAGAGGCCAGGGGCAGGAGGACTCAGAGAATTAATTGTCATGTCCATGCTCATAGTGCATTTGAAATCTTTTGCTATGGGCATGTTTGTTTTAAAAGAAACACGCGCACAGCGACCTGGCTCCTCCACTCTGTTCTCCATGTCCCGTGGGTAACCTCCTCCCCGTGAATCCAGCAGGATGCCTGCCTCCCGAGAGCAGGAGCTGGTCCCATCCCTGCCGAGCATCGCAGGCAGTAGGCCCACGGGAGGTACCTGCAGGAGTGGCTTCCCTTCCACCTTCCCAGACAAGCGCCTGGAAAGGAGGAGGCAGGAGTGCCTCTGCCTCTGGTGTGCGGCCCTGGAGACCGAGCCCTTCACTTCCCACATTCTCTCCTGTTGCCAAACACTCACTGTGGGCCCATGCTGTGTTGCTGTGTCGGGGTGCGATCTGGATGCAGGCGGGAGCTGAACAGACGATGCCTGCTTCCCCCAGAGCTCCACTCCAGGGCAGAAACCGAGAACAAGCAAACACCAGGCACAGGGGCAGGCATATGCTGTGGCGAAAACCAAAACTGGGTGGGCATGCAGAGAAGTCCTTGGCTCCAGGCTCTTGTTTCCTAAACCCCTGTCCTGGACATGCCCTCTTCCTATGTCCCCAGCACTGACACGCCCCCTTCCTGCTGTCCCCAGCGTCGTGGTGTTCATTCGCTGACCCATTCCTTTGCTTGTTGGTCAGGTGCCTGCTATGCTGCACGCACTCTGGGGAGATGCTGGTGGCTACCGTCCAGAGGGGGATGGATGTGAATCTGTTGACAGTGGCACAGAGGGGACAGCGACCTAGAGTTTCTCCAAGGGTATCACAAGGGGACATGACATCGCCCTGGGGGTGCAGAAGCCTTCCCTGGCGGGGGGAGATGCCTCAGTGGAGAGCAGCAGGATGTCCTGGGGAGATGGCTGAGTGAGCCGAGGGCGGCCCCAGAGGCAGAGGGAGGGGGGCAGCCGGCAATCCCTGCCCAGGGATGGTGGACCTGGAAGCATGTAAGCTGGGGTGTGGGGGGGTTGAGAATAGGCAGGCGGCACATCAGCTTCGCCCCAAGAATCCTACACTCCCTCGGTGACACCACCGTCCCCCCCCATCCATTCCGCCCTGGATTGGGCTCAACCACCCCCTTCTCCTCCCTCCAAGGGCCCCGTGGCCGGTCTGTCACCAAATTCTAATCTTCCTACTTTATTATCTCCAACTCTGGCTTTTACACCACAGCTCAGAGCCAAGCTCTGTCTTTCTTGAACCAACGGTCCCCAGAGTGGCCCCTGCCTGTGGTCAGGCCTCGCTCTAGGTCCCCATCTCTGAAGCGACCTTCCGAAATGAACCTGTGCAGCCAGAGAAGGAAGGAACGAGGAATGGCCCCAAAGCCAAGGACAAGGCAGCCAAACTCACTTCGCGTAAGGGAAACACACACTGAAGCCACACGGAGGCTCCTTCGGCCAGTCTGGTTCTCCCTTGCACACGAGCAGAGAACAAAGAGCTGGAGAAGCAGGCACTCGGGGAGGCTGAGGAGAGAGGGGCCCGCGGTCTGTGCAGGGGCCGGGTGCCAGGCACACCCCTTTGAAGGACCAGCAGACAGAGCTGACCGAATGACAGCTGTGCAGGTCCCCACCCCCACCCCGCGCGCAGCAATGACTCGGCAGCTGTGCTCACGTGTGTGTGAATGGGCAGCTGTACGAAGTGACTCACAGCAGCCCTGCCTGTCATAGGAAAGGGCTGGGAACGACCGAAAGGGCCACCGGCTGAGCGACTTAGGTACACCAGGACAGCCTGGAACACAGCAGCAAAAGGGGGACACCAAGGACAATTTGATGTTAACCGGAAAAAGCAAGGGGCAGAGGAATGGGAAGGGCAGAGGCTCAGTGAGATGCCCTGTGAGGTCCCTTCCCCTGCCTCTGACAGTAGAGCCTGTTCTGCCCCCACCACGGCCACCAGGACCTGTGGGACCTGGGGGGGGGGGGGCACTCGCCTAGATACTGCCCTTCGTGTAGAAAGGATGGGAGGGGCTTTGCTTGCACAGGCCAAGAGTATCTCCAGAAGTGTTTACAAGAAGCTGATAATGTCGGTTGTCTGCAGGGAGAATGGATGCCTGAGGGGCAGGGGTAAGGGGGAGGCTTTTGCCTTGGGGGTGGGGTTAGTCACGCAGGAGACTCTGGAAAACTGAGCAGAGGTCCCCAGAGTAAGAGAGATGGATGCTGGGCAAGGAAGACTGTGTTCACCCACTGCCCTCTTACCCTTTCCCCCTGTCCTGTGCCACAATCTTCTGGATAGCTCTTATTCCCCCGATCACATCTACTTGTACTCCTCCTGACCTTTGCCTTGGCCTTTGCCTGCTCCCCCTGTGACGCCGTTCCCTTTCCCTGCCTGGCGAACTCCTATTCACCCGTTAATACCCTGCTCGAGTATCACCTCCTCCTTGAAGTTTCCTTAAAGCTCCCATCTGCTTCCTCACCTCTAGCAAAACAAACCCTTCTCTTTTCTGATCTTTCTAGTTCTTCTTTCAATCCGCAGTCACTAACTGAGCCTCATCCAGGCTGGCCTGGCATAGATGGAGTGGAATCAGAGCCAGCCTCTACCCTGGAGGACCTCCTTTATGGCACAGAATGTGCTGTTTTAGGATTGGTTATTTGTTTCATTTGGGGATATCTGTTTCCTGCAAGCCAGGGACCAGTCTTGGCCATCTGTGTCTTCCCTGGTCCAGCACAGCCATAGACAAGAAGCAGAATCAAATATGACTTTTCAAAATGAACGGCGACAGGGTGTCTTGAGGAGGTAGGAAGAGTTGAAGACTGCCCCTGCTGACTCTGTGTTCCCCAGGCCAAAGGGCAGCCATGGGCTTGGATGCTCATAGAGGCGTCTGGGGGAAATGCCTGGGCTGGTCCCTCCTAGGACAGAGCTGTCACCACTCTGGAAACCCCCATGGCTCTGGGCCTGGAGCCAAAATCCAGAGTCAGAGGAAAGACCTCCCCACAAGGCCATGATACCCAGCTCCCCAGGAGGGGTTCAAGACAGAGGCAGAAGCAGGGGGCAGCTCCAAAGGGACTCCCATCTCAAGTCTCAGGCTCTGGCCAAACAGACTTCTCTAAAGGAGGGCGAAGAGCGAGGAGGGCAGGGCCGGAGCTGGCAGGAGCCCAGGGGAGGAAGGAAACAAGAAACAATCAAGGAAAAATCCAACCCAGGCCTGGGGTTGGCTGAGGCCATGGGGCCCTGCAGGCTGAGCTCGGGCTGCGGTGGAGGAGGCTTCCAGGGGCGGATGGAGCTTCTGCCCAGCTCCCTGCTGCTCCACGGCCCTGGGCGTAGCGGTGCTGATGCCACTTCCAGATACTTTGTCTCTTTTCACTGGCTCTCTAGATTGCCTCCAAGATCATTGCTATGCTTCCCTTGTGACTCTCTGCTCTCAGGCCTGCCCCCCCACCCCCCGACTCCTGGGCCCCATCCTCCCACCCGCCTCCCAAGGTAGGTGGGGCTGTGGTGAGCTGGCTCCAGCCTGGGGGGGTCCTTCCCTGCCAGCCCCCCCATCCTCCCCACTTAACCTTGGAGAAGGGGCTTCCGACTCTGTCCACAGGGGTTGGGGCTGCTGACGTATGTGATTTCCAGGAAGAAGGGGCTGGGAGGGGAAGGAAAGCCTGAGTCAGTCCCTGTGCGCTGATTACAGGGCCCTATGGGGGGGGGGCAGCCATGGGGTGGGAGAAACCAGCTGGACCCATCTCAGGGCCAGAGAGAGCTCCCAGCGGAGGAGAAGGAAGTTCAATAGCCCATTCCAGGCATTTCTCCATCCATAGCTTTCCTCGTGCCTGACCCTACCCAAAAGCCCTTCAGGTCCTGCCCCTCAGCCTCCAGGGTGCCCAGGAGCCCTTCCAGGGAGAACAGTCCAGGCCTTGGCTGAGGTATTAGACCCTGGACACGGGGTGCAGGCAGGGAAGGGGGGCAGGACACTTGACCTGAATGTCTGTTGAGTCAGAAAAGCAGGACACCCTGGCGCTATCCCCTGGCCCGGGATCCCAGCCTCCCCACCCACACTCAGGCCCTTACACACAGCCTGAGAAGTTGCATTTAAAAAGCGCCAATTTTAGCAAAAGGAGTCCTGGTTCATAAGCGCGCGCTAATTGCTGGGCTTCCACAGCAGCCCGTGCGTGTGTGCAAAGATCCTGCCCATTCAGCAAAAGCTCGAGGAGAGGAGCAGTTGGGGCATCTCGGGGGATTCCTCCGGCCCCAGCGGAGTGACCCAGCCTCATCTGTGCAGAGAGGATGGAGCGCTCTCCCGAGTGCTTGCAAAGCCCAGAACCCCCACCAGGCCGCAATCATGCCTCCGGTGTAGGCTTTGTGCAGGCGGCTGCTCTGAGCTCGAGCTCTAACTGATGACGGGTACACTGAGCCACATGGGGAGCCGCCACTGAACTGGAAGCTTGTCACATCCAGGGGACTTAAGACAGTCCCCCAGAGCACAGATGGTGGTTCCAATGCTCTGGGCCCCGGTTAGGAGTCCTGGCCTGACAGCCAGGCTGCAGAGAAAGCTCACCAGTCGCTAAGTGGGGGGGTAGCAGGGGCTAGAGCCTGGCTGATGTGGCCAAATGCGCTGCTCTCTACCCATCCCCTAATGGTCCCCAACAGCCTCCCCACCCCCAAACCTCTGCAAAGAGCTCTGGAACTGGTTTCCAGGATCATGTGGCTTCGGAAGAGTGTCTTTGCCTATCCGAACTTCCATCCCTGCAAGTTTCTATTTTGTCACCAGCTCTGAAGGGAGCTCTCGAACCTTCCCATCCTCCTTCCCCCAAAGGAGGACTCTCAGCAGATGAGCAGAGTGTAGGGGGCTGTGCCTCAGCCACATTCCTGCAGGCTCAGGAGGTCTCATCAGTGGAGTCATTCTAGGTCAGGGGACGAGGCCAGCTTGCTGTCCCCCAAAGCAACTGTTCCAATGTTTGTATAAAAGTGACCGTTGTGGGGCCTGTGTTCCCATCCAGAAAGCACACACAAGTTTCTTACCTTGTTGAGGACTCATGTAACTCTCCTTTTACAGGCAAAGAGGCTCAGAAAGGGACCGTCCTTTGCCTGTGGCCACAGAGCAAGTGGGCAGCAGAGTCAGCACACCACCCAGGTCCACGGCTCAGAGACAGCGCTCAAGGCTTGACACAGAGCTGCTGTTCCCTCCCAGGGTGTGCTGTGGGAGGGAGGACAGGGCAGGAGGGACAGTGGCTGGATGACAAGCTACGGAATGAATGAATGAATGAATGAAAAGAAGCTAGAATGAGTCTACGAATGGGTTCCACCCCCGCCCCGGAAGGAAGCCGCCTAGACTGAGGGCAAACGGGCGTGCCCAGGCCACCTTGCCCACACACCCTCAGTGCTCTCTTTTCTAGGGGGCCGTAAACTTAAAGCTCTCTCAAGTTTAATATTTTAACTCGGCTGCCTCCAAGGCCTCAGTCATTCCCTTAGTGGCCACCAAATACACTTGATGGGCGGCTCCCCAGACCCAGCCCTCCACGGAGCAACGGGTCCAAGGACGCTCGGTGAATTACGAAGAACTATAATTCGGTCTTCCGGCGGCCGCCCCCTCGGTCCTTCGAATACCGAGAGTTCTGGTTCCGACGGGGGCAGCCGGAGTCCGCAGAGTCCAGCCCGAGCACCCGACACCGCCCGGCCCGCAGCTACCCGAGCCTGCCCTGGACCCCGCGCCCGCGCGGCTGCGGGACCTGGGCGCGGCGCCACCGAAGGGGGAGCACAGGCTGGGCCCCTAGTGGGGCGGGGATGTGGGCGGGGCCTGGCTGGGGGCGGCCCGGGCATTGGCTCCGCGGGCCAGGGGCGGGGCTTCAGGGGCCACGGATCTTGCTGTGAGTTCACCGTCGGGATCGCCTCCCAGAACCGCGCCGTCCAGCTCCCGAGCTTTCGCCGACTGCGGGTCCGCCGCCTGCGCGCGTCAAGGTGAGTTCGGGCCGGGACTCTGCAGCCCGTCCGCGACTCCCAGGGGCCCCCCTGAGAGGCCCACCCCGTGGCGCCCCGTCCTGGCTCGCGCCCCGGCCCCTGTGTCACCCCCGCGCATGTCCTTTCCCGGGAGCCTCGGGCTCCACGGTGTTTCCCGCCCGCGTGTCCGTCCCAGCGGCCACGCCCGCGCCCCCTCCGCCTGCAAGGGGCAACGCATCCCGAACCCTAACTCGTGGTCCCGCCCTTCACCCTGAGCCCTCGCCTCCGCCCCACACCCGGGACGTAGGAGTGCCCTCCCGCCGCCCAGCGATCCCGCCCGGGCTGGGGGTCGTATTTTTAGTTGATGGTGATGTGTCCTCCTATCTTTAGCCGCGGCCGCGAGTGTCCTGAAACGGATCCGGGCTGGGTGCTCCGGCAGAGGGCGGGGAGGGGTCGGCGCCGGAACCCGAGCTGGGGCTGAGGAACCCGACCCGCGGGAGCCAGGGGTGGGGGCCTGCTCGCCCGAGCTCTGGCCCTGCGCCGAGCGGACACTCGGACATCGCCCAGGCCGGAAAGCACGCGGGAGGCTCCTCCCAGAGCTTGGAGACCCTGGCAAGATCCCCGATCGTCCCTTTCCCCACCTACCGTCTGGTCGTGAGACCAGAACACCCCAAGAGAAGAACATCCCCCAGACGATCCGCATCTGATAAGCGAACGTGCCACTCCTTGGGGGGCCCCTGCCTGGAGCCCTAAGCGAGCTCGAGACCCTGGCTCGCGCAGGGACGCCTCTTAGATGCTGGGCGACAGAGCAAGCGAGCGCCACCTAGCGGCCGTGAAGCCGAGCGCAGCCCCGCACAGGGACCCCGAGGATCCCGGGAGACTCCCGCCCGCGAGCGAGCGGGACTCGAAGGCTGCCTCCAGGGCAGGCGGGAGAAGACGATCGCTTGGAGGGTGGAAGTATTCGGTTTTGATCTTGTTCGGAGCACTGTCCCCGGATAACCAAATTGCTTGAGGAAGGCAGGCCCTACAGCTGTTTGTCGAATGAATGACAGGGACCCCCAACCCCATCTGTCCTACATCTCTCATTTGTAACTGTGGCAGTATGGTCTTCCAGTAGCCTTCTGGTGATGGCTTTGTCAGTCCATTTTATTGATGGGGAAAGTGAGGGCCAGAAAGGAGACGTGTCTTGCCCAAGGTCACAGAGAGTCCCAGATGGAGATGGATTCAATTTCTGGCTCCTGATTTCGAGGTCAGGGGTTGGCTCTTTGAACACCGGTGATGGGGAGTGGACTAGTACTCCTAGCCAAGGTAAGGGGCTGTGCCTCCCGCAAGTCATTCTCTCTGAAGGAAGCCCAAGGCTCCTTTCCAGGGCAAGCTCCCATCTGCTCCTCCCACTTCTGGGGAAAGCCACCCCTTCCCAGCCCCCCATAGCCTTGTCCTGATGGAGAGCTCATTCTCATATCTCTGGATCCTTGCAAATTAGCGGAGAGGGGTAGCCAAATGGACTTAAATGGAGGCATTCTGGGGACCGAGTAACCCCAGCTTAGCTGGGAGCCTGTTTTTTTTCCTGCTCCCCAGCTTTCAGAGGTTGGGTGGCCCACTGCATCAGAGCTACAGGGACCTGGCTGGGTACTGGGGCCCACTTTTCCTCTTCCCAGCTGAGCAGCCTCAGCAACGTTAAGGTCTCTGAGGTTCAGCTTCTGCCTCTGTAGAAGTCAGTGGTGACACCCACCGTGCTGTGCCTGGGAACTTTCAAATGGGAACTGTGTGAGGGCAGCTGGAGACTGGGGTCTCACGCTTGCCAAATCCGAATCCTTAGGGCTTGATGATTGCAATTCCCAGCTCTCCCCTGGGTGGCTGACGCTGGCCCAACCCTTCCCCCCCAGCCCCAGTTCTCCCCACATCTGGAAATGGGCGGGTACATCTGGCTCAGAGCGAGACAGCTGTCAGGGACGCCCAGTTTGTTGTGGAAACACACAGGCTCTCTTGGCGCACTCTGTGATGGGGTGGGGGGGGGATGACAGATCCCACCAGTCCGCCCCACTCTTCGTGAGTGCAAAGGAGGGAAAAGCTGCCCCAGGACTGCTTGCCTGCCAAGGACACAGGTCAGGTGGCTGTTGGCGTGCCCCCAGGTCTAGCATGGTGATCACAGGTAAATGTCCGCTCCATGAGTGAGGGGTGCGATCCCAGGACCTCGAGGCACCCACCGCCTCCCCCGCCCTCCACCCTCCGCTCAGCTCCTTCCAAGCTTAGCTGGAATTCTGCCACTGGAGAGTCACTCCTTTGTTTCCTGTTAAACTGCAGGTGCTCAGGGAGGGGCAAGATGTCCGGTCCCTGTGGCTCAGTGTGACTGACCTGGAGTGTCCGGTCCTGGGGTGGGGTTTCCTGAGTGAGGGCCTGGGCTGGGAGCTGGGACTCTGCCTCTCCTGCATCCTCCTTCCGCCTTCCTGCTCCCTCTTGCCAGCCCCTCATTCTTTCTTCACCCGGCCCCGGACGGAGAATGGGGCCTAGGAGCAGGCCAGGCCTCCGAGCTGCTTCTCCACCCCTCCCTGGCCCTTTTCCTACCTTCTCAGCCCCTTGGCAGCCTTCGGAGGGGGCAGTGGGGGAGGGGGGCTCATCTGGTTACCCTCTGGACGACCTTGGACACATTTCTTTGCCTTTTGTGTTCCAATTCCACATCTGGGCTCTCATATCCACGTTCAAGGCCAATCCCCAACCGTGGGAACACCAAGGAGGGCCTGCCATGCTTCCTTCTTCTGTTAAGCCAGCATGACACCCCACCACAGTGCACTTATTTTTTCCACATTAAAAATAGCTTTATTTTTTTCTGACTACACAAATGATATGTGCACCTAAGTAACACATGCTTATTATTCAGATCTGGAGCTTATAAAAGTATGAAGAAGAAAGGCAAAATCATCCGAAATCTGCCACTTGGAGAGAACCATCATCAGCATTTTGCCAACCATCCTTTTTTCAGTTACATATATCACTTTCTAGTAACAATACCAAATATTACAGGTAGTTTTTATCTAGGACGCTCCTCTCCTGCCATATCACTGACTCCAAACCCCTTCCCTGCCTTCCCCCTCCCCCCTACCGCGGTCTACATATAACAACCCCCTGCTGGCCTTCCAGGTTCTCTCTCTCTCTCTCTCTTTTTTTTTTAAAGATTTGATTTATTTATTTGACAGACAGAGATCACACGTAGGCAGACAGGCAGGCAGAGAGAGAGGAGGAAGCAGGCTCCCTGCAGAGCAGAGAGCCCGATGTGGGACTCAATCCCAGGACCCTGAGATCACGACCTGAGCCGAAGGCAGAGGCTTAACCCACTGAACCACCCAGGCGCCCATGTTCTCTCTTTTTATGTAGGGTATAATCCTACTCGGGTCATATCTGTAGGTACACATACCTGCGTGCTTACACGGGGAAGGGGCAGAGCAGAGGGGAGTTGGTCACTGCTGTCAGAAATAGAATCTTTTTTTTTTTTTTAAGACTTTATTTATTTGAGAGAGAGCGAGAGAGCGCACACGCTTGAGTGAGGCAGAGGGAGAGAGAGAGAGAGTCTCAAGCAGACTCACTGCTGAGGGCGGAACTCGACACAGGGCTCCATCTCATGACCCTGAGATCGTGACCTGAGCCAAACCAAGAGTCGGGCGCTTAACCGACTGAGCCCCCCAGGTGCCCCAGAAATGGAATCTTCCATACTACCCTTTTGCATTCTGCTTCTCTCCCTCGTCAATGCCTTGTGCAAATCCCTGCAACATGTGTTCTGGGTTGGGTGTTCAAACGGGGATGAGAGGAGGTTGATAGCAACGACTAAATGAGATGCGTTTGCAAGGAACTCCGCAAAATGCCAGGCACAGCGCAGAGCCCCCAAAATATTTGTACCCTCCACTGCATCTTCCCGTCAGGTGCTGGGCAGGGTGGCGGGACAGTAACTATGGCAGACTCCTTCCCGGAGCTGGGAACTGCCAACCCGGAGGAAAGAAGGGGCACTCCGGCATGACCTCACTTCTGGGTGGGATGAGATTGGGCCCAACGAAGGCGTCTGTCATTCGGCCCTGTTGGCCGAACACCTGCCACGTGTCCAGGCCTGGCACGGGCAGGTGGCCGAGACAGAGTTCACAAAATCTCTCTCATTGGTCCAGTAGGGGACCAAGACTGGTCTGAGAGACCTCCCCACACAAACTTGACAGTTGCTATGTCCTGGGACACAGCTGATGCAGAACCCAGGCAACAGCGATGGGCAGAGCCAGAAACCCAGGGCGAGAGACCAAAGCCAGGACTTTGGATATGACTCTGGGCCTGTCACCCAGGTTCCCAGGCCTCAACTTCCCTCCTGGACAGGAGAGGAGCTCAGTGCTGGTGATCCAGGCTCCCAGGGGCAGTGAGTCTGCAAGCGAACACGTGCTTCCTCCAACATGGCTTCCCGCAGAGGAGTGGCCGCACCTGGGCTCCTGGGGCTGACGGGGGGGGCCTCAGAAATGACACCAATGCCTCTGCCTTGTGTCCTTCTGTCCCTGACTTGCACCTTTGGTGTTTCAGCTCTTCAGCCCCCCAGGGAGACCCTCGTGAGAACAAGACGGGAGAGCGCGGCTGTCTCCAAGAGTTCCACTTTGCTGCTGCTAATTTTCCAGAGCACTTTCAACTCTTTTGGGGAGAAACCGATTTTTGTTGTCTCAGCCTTCTGACTTCTTTCTTTTTCTCATCCCTTGGGACATCTTCGGTCACATCCCACACATCAGTTTTCGCCCTTCACCAAGGTTTTGGTGTCTGTGGCCAAGGCCGTGAGAGGAGGCTGCGGTCCCCACTGTCCCCAGCGCCAGGAGCCGGGCCTGGGCGCTGAGGTCACGATGTCCACCAAGGTGCCCATCTACCTGAAGCGTGGCAGCCGCAAGGGCAAGAAGGAGAAGCTGCGGGACCTGCTGTCGTCGGACATGATCAGCCCGCCGCTGGGGGACTTCCGCCACACCATCCATATTGGCAGCGGCGGGGGCAGCGACATGTTCGGCGACATTTCCTTCCTACAGGGCAAGTTCCACCTCCTGCCAGGGACCACCGTCGAGGGACCTGAGGAGGATGGCGCCTTCGACCTCCCCTTCCAGTTCACCCGCACCGCCACGCTGTGCGGGCGGGAGCTCCCCGAAGGGCCATCCCCTCTGCTCAAGAACGCCATCTCTCTCCCTGTCATCGGTGGGCCCCAGGCCCTCACCTTGCCCACAAGCCAGGCCCCACCCAAACCCCCTCGCCTGCACCTGGAGACCCCGCACCCTTCCCCACAGCCTTCCCCGCAGGAGGCAGGCAATGTGGACATCTGGAGAATTCCAGAGGCTGACTCTGCCCACAATGGGCTGACCCCCGAGTCAGGGGCCGAGGAGCCCTTCCTGTCCCATGCCAGCTCCCTGCTCTCCCTGCACGTGGACCTGGGGCCTTCCATCCTGGACGACGTTCTCCAGATCATGGACCAGGACCTGGGCCACATGCAGATCCCCACGTAGGACCAAGGCTGGCCAGGCCGGGTGCTCAGGTTGGAGTGAATGCTGGGAGGCAGGGGGCGATGCAGCCCGGGCCTAGAAGTCAGGATTCCCGAGGTCCCGCTGCGTGGTCGCTGGCCAGTGATTTCTTTCTCTGAGCCTTTTTTCCCTCCCTCCCAGGCTCTTCCTAGGGGCAGAGTGTGCCTCATTGCTTTCCCCTAAAATACACTAAGGACACCTGCAGAAGTCAGCCCAAAGGGCCCTGAGCATCTCGAGCCAGCTGGACCCCCACCGCCAACTGCTCCTCCTTCCCTCACCTCCCTTGGATGAGGGCTCTGCCAAGACGGACTCCCCTTTCCACCTGCCTTCTGTCTCAGCCCCGGGGGATGCCCTGATTGGGGGCGGGGCACGGTTGGGGGAGGCACGGCATAGCCAGCCAGACCTTCGGTTCCATGTCCTGGACTAGGAACATGGCATCGATGACCAAATGTCCCTCGGCCCCATCCCCCTCCCATGACCAGGAGATTCTGGTCGCAATAAAACTTGCTGCTGCTGGTAGCTGTGCTCTCTGCACCCTTGACCTAGCTTTCCTCCAGAAGGCAGACTGGTCTCTGCGACATGGGCTGACCTGGGGAGGCAGGGGGAGGACCCCACTCCCAGAAAGCTTGGTCCCCTTTGAAAACTTCTACCTGGGAGCAGGAACCAACCAAATGCCACCTGGGGATATTGCAGTGTTGCTTCTGGTGTTTACAAGAGGTGGCTGAGCCCTGGGGTAAGACAGGCGCCATGCCCAGGCTGCTGGGGTCTATGGGGGCGACCCAAGAATGAAAGAATAAGCCCTGGTGCAAGGGACCAGCAGGTGCACCAGCATCAGGGGACTGAGGGCGCGTGCAGGAGGGAGGGCCAGACCTGGGGCCAGGAGGGATCAAACAGAGCTCATCAGCACTATTTAGTGAGCAGTTAGGGGGCACTCAAGTGTGTTCCCGGTGGCGGGGATGTCAGACGGACGCAATCCCTGCTCTCCTGTAGCTCATATTCTAATGGAAAAAGAATATTGAATTTGTAAGCAGGTAAGAGGATTTCCCACCGTGTTGAACAACGGTAAAGAAAACAAGATCGGGCATGCCTGGGGCAGAGGGCCCATTAGGATGGTCAGACATGATTCTGGCCCAAACCTGAAGGCTAAGATACACTTGTGCATAAGCAAAGGCACTGAGGCACCAGAGTGAATGACAGAGGAGCCGCCAAGTGGTAAAAAGAGCGTGGATCTCTGGGTCTGACCTAGTCTGTGTGAGATTCAGTTTCTCCATCTCTAGAATGGGTCAGTGGTCCTGACCTCGCAGGGTTGTGGGAAAAGTTAGGGACAAGGTTTATGAACTGCCACATGGAAGGTACTCCAAAGTGGCTATGGACATAAAGGAACGTGGGGCTCTGGAAAGGCAGGACTGGGGAAACAGCTTGGAGTCCGCTGGGAACGGCTTTGCTTGCAATGGGGAGCTGTAGAAGGATTTTAAGCAGGAGAGACACATAGTCAGATCCAGGTTTTAGCAGGTCACTGCCCGAGCCAATGGAAGATGGACGGAAGGTCAGAGAGGAAGAAGCCACTGCGGGGTGAGGAGGGGAGAGGGCTAAGGCGGGGCTTGTGTCTGATCGGTACAGGCCACACGGGTGGCTGGAGGCAAGTTCAAGCCTTGGCTGTCTCCTGCTTCCATTAACCACTGGTTCTCCATCCTTCTGACCCTGCGGATCCCAGACTCCAACCTTGCCCCCAGCCTTTCCTGCCTCCATTCCCTGTGTCAGATTTCATAGTGGGGGCTGAATGGGACCCAGAGGCATTTTGCTTGGCCACAGGGCTGTGTACATGTGTGTGTTAAAATATACACAATATGAAACTGACCATTTTAACTATGTTTAAGTGTACGATTTAGTGGCATTAATACATTCATGTTCTTCTGCAACAATCACCACCATTTATTCCAGAACTTTCTTCTTTTCCCAAAGTGAAACTCCATACCCACAAAACACGAACTCCTCGCTCTCCCTTCCCCCAGCCCCTGGCAACCCCCATCTACTTCCTGTCTCTCTGAACGTGACTGCTCTGGGGACTGGATGTAAGTGGAGTCACAGGGTATTTGTCTTTTGGCTTATTTCATTTAGCCTGACATCTTCGAGGTTCATCCCTGATGCCACGTGTGTTGAAATGTCCTTCTTCTAAAGGCTGAACAATATTCCGTTGTCTGTCTATCCCACATGTCGTGTATCCATTCACCCCTCAGTGGATGCCTGGTTGCTTCTACCTCTGGGCCATCGAGAACAAGACTCCTATGAACATTGGGGCACAAACATCAGTCTGAGTCCTTGCTTTCCATTCTTCTGGGTATATACGTACAAGTGGAATCACTGGGTCATACTATGTCATTCTATATTTAATTTCTTGCGGAATCCCCCCCCCCCCCCATTTTCCATAGAACCCGCGTCATGTTTCATCCCCGCTACACTTTGTCTTTTTATTTTTTTTTTAAGATTTTATTTATTTGACAGAGAGAGACACAGTGAGAGAGGGAACACAAGCATGGCGAGTGGCAGAAGGAGAAGCAGGCTTCCCGCCACGCAGGAAGTCTGATGTGGGGCCGTGGAATCCTGACCTGAGCTGAAGGCAGGCACCTAAAGACTGAGCCCTCCAAACACCCCTTGTCTGTTTAATTTGAAAATTTTACCATCATTAGAGATTAGTGGTTTCACTATCGGTACTGGGATTTTAACCCAGGTCTGTGAGACCCTAAAGCCTATACCTGACTGCAACCCACTCCCCCAACACGGGTGCCACCCCAGACCCTGGTAAAGTGCTAAGGCAAAAGGACTTCGTAGGTAAGAGGTAAGCAGCTCCTTGCCTGCAGGCTCCCTCTCCTGGTGCTTGAAACGCTTGTCCCTTCTGCCTTGGAAAGGGAAGACAAGAAAAAAAGCAAACCTTCCTTAGAGCTTTGCCCAGCTGCAAGACCACACCTTGCCCTGGACCTGAGCCGAAGTCAGAGCACCCATGCCTGTCTTGGGTGCCCTGGAGCTGCTCCCCAGCCACCCTGCGTCAGACACCCCCACCCAAGGGCGCTGGGAGAGCACGTGGGGTTGCTGTGTCAGGCTGGAAAAGGGGAACTAGACAGGACACCTGAAACATCAGATGAACTCAACGAGGAATCCTTGCTTGCACCAAGGCAGCCATGTAAAATAATATAAGCCTCCCTAGTACAAAGCATCTACTCCTCTTTCTGCCGAAAATATATTCACTCTTCTTCCGAAGGGAGATGACTCAAAATCTGCCAATGATCACACCCGCTTGCAAGGCCAGGATTCACGGATGTTCGTTCCTCCTGCAATTTTTCGTTTACTAGCCCATCTCAATGTCTCGCAAACTATGAACTCTGCGGTAAAGTTAATTACCACCAAGACACCCTAGACTCTAGAGTGGAAAGAAGGAGAGAAGAATGGGAGAATGAAAATACGTAAAAATATACTTGCCACAGCAAGAAGAGAAATATATGTAGGAGCGACAGACTTTTTCTACAAAACCATGGCTGGTATGAATAACTTCCCCTCCTTTACTAACCAGTTCGTATTCCTTTTGCCTTCAAAGACTTTTACTTTTTTTTTTTTTTTTTTTTTGAGGATTTTATCTTTTTTAATGCAACCTCTACCCCCAGCTTGGGGATTGAACCCACGACCCTAAGATCAAGAGTCAGACTTTCTACTAACTGGGCCAGCCAGTTTGCCTTCAGCCTTTTCCTCCAGCCTTCGTCTTGGTGGTTCAGGGTTCTTTACCAGGTTGTCCCAGACTTCCCTTTTTTAAAAAGATTTTATTTATTTATTTAGTTAGTTAGTTAGTTAGTTAGTTAGTTATTTGTCAGAGGCACAAGCAGCCAGAGTGGCAAGCAGAGGCAGAGAGAAGCAGGCTCCCCTCTGAGCGAGGAGCCCGATGTGGGGCTCAATCCCAGGACCCTGGGATCATGACCTGAGCAGAAGGCAGAGGCTTAACCAGCCAAGCCACCCAGGCGTCCCCAGACTTCCATTTTTAAAGAACGGCGGATCTACCTGTATAGAATTGATTATTTCCCCCTAAGCTTTTATTTTCAAACATTTCAAACCTACAGAAATACTGAAAGATGAGTACAATGTACATCCATACACCTTCATCTAGATTTGCCCATTTTTACCATTTTGCTTCATTTGCTTTATCTCTTCGCCTATAAAAACTATCATCCTGACCTTTTGAAAATAAGATGTGGACATTATAACACTTCATCCTAAATACCCTAGCATTTATCTCCGAGACGTCTTTATTTAGCTCACTTCAGTCTTATTTGGCTTCTTTAATCTATGGATTCATATCTTTCAGGGGTACCTGGCTGGCTCAGTTGGTTACCAGTCTGCCTTCAGCTCTGGCTTTGGTCCCTGAGACCTGGGACCAAGCCCCTCCTGCACTCCCTGCTCATCGGGGAGTCTGCTTCGCCCTCTCTCTGCTCTTCGCCCCTGCTCATTCTCTCTCTCGATCTCTCTTGCTCATATAAATAAAACCTTTTTTCTAAGAGATTTTATTTAGGGGTGCCTGGGTGGTTCAGTGGGTTAAAGCCTCTGCCTTCGGCTCAGGTCATGATCCCAGGGTGCTGGGATCGAGCCCCGCATTGGGCCCTCTGCTCAGCATTGAACTTGCTTCCTCCCCTTTCTCTGCCTGCCTCTCTGCCTACTTGTGATTTCTGTCTGTCAAATAAATAAATAAAATCTTTAATAAAAAATGTAAAAAAAATTATTTGACAGAGAGATAGATCACAAGTAGGCAGAGCAGCAGGCAGAGAGAGAGGGGGAAGCAGGTTCCCTGCTGAGCAGAGAGCCCGATGTGGGGCTCAATCCCAGCACCCTGAGATCATGCCTGAGCCGAAGGCAGAGGCTTAACCCACTGAGCCACCCAGGCGCCCCAAATAAAATTTTAAAACAAACAAACACCTCTTTCAGCATTGTCATTTTCCCCTTTAAACATTGCCTATGCTCCTTTCTCTCTCCTTACCCTCTGACACTCCAATTAAATATATATGAGGGGAAACCTGGGTGGCTCATTCAGTTTAAGCATCTGACTTTGTGTCTCAGCTCAGGATCTTGATCTCAAGGGTCACTAGTTCAAGGCCTGCGTTGGGCTGCACACTGGGCATGGAGCCAACTTCATAAAAACATTTGTTTTAAATGTATGTTAGACCTCTCTATGTATCAATGTTTCTGCTCTACTTCTGTATTTTCTGTTCTTTTGTCTTTTATGCAGTATTAAGGACAAGTTCTGCCTACCTAGCCTCTGGTTTTCTATGTTGTCTCTTCAGTTATGAGTAATCTGGATTCATTGTGTTCTTAATTTTGGTTATCTCACTGTTCAGTTGGAGAAGTTCCATATTGTTCTTTTAAAATTCTGTCGTGGCACTTCTTCTTTTTTTTTTTTTTTTAATTTATTTGACAGACAGATCACAAGTAGGCAGAGAGTCAGGCAGAGGGAGAGGGAGAAGCAGGCTCCCTTCTGAGCAGAGAGCCCGATGCAGGGCTCGATCCCAGGACCCTGGAATCATGACCTGAGCCAAAGGCAGAGGCTTTAACCCACTGAGCCACCCAGGCGCCCCATGTTGTGGTACTTTTTAATCCCACTTGCCCACTGCAGGTGTGTGTGTGTGTGTGTGTGTGTGTGTGTGTGTGTTTAAGATTTTATTTATTTATTCGACACAGAGAGAGAGAGAACAAGCAGGGGGAAGGACAAGCAGAGGGAGAGGGGGAAGCAGGCTCCCCACCGAGCAGGGAGCTGGTTGTGGGGCTCGATCCCAGGACCCTGGGTTCATTACCTGAGCCAAAGGCAGAAGCTTAACACTGAGCCACCCAGGTGCTCCGCCCACAGATGTTTTTATACTGTTTTTTTTACTCCTTTAAACACAATAAGCAGTGTTATTTTGTGGTCAGTATCAGAAATTCCGGATGTTAAATCTTTGTGTGGATCAATTTATGTTTTATAGTTTTTGTATAGGTCCTTGTACAAGGCTTCTTTTTTTTTTTTTAAGATTTTATTTTATTTATTTATTTGGCAGACAGAGATCACAAGCAGACAGAGAGATAGGCAGAGAGAGAGGAAGGGCAGCAGGCTCCCCACCCAGCAGAGAGCCCAAATGCAGGGCTTGATCCCAGGACTCTGGGATCGTAACCTGAGCTGAAGGCAGAGGGTTTAACCCACTGAGCCACCCAGGCGTCCCACAAGGTTTCTTTTTACTCTGTGTGCCTGATTATCTTTGACGATGGGTTGGATGTCATATCTGAAAAACATGTTTGTCGAAATACTTTGGGGACTAGGATGACAATACATTCATTTATAAAACTTATTACTCAATACCAGATATTCTTGCTTCTGTCAGGTGACCGGGGGCTGTATAAAGATGGGTCTACTTTAATCCAAACTCAAGGCTTAAGCTTCCCCGAACCACCCAGATATGATTTGGGGCTACAAGTTCACACAAGTTAGGATCCCATCTTAACGTGTGTATGTGTCCATGGTGGGGTATCTATTCTCCTACCTTGGGATGGCTTTGGGTTTTGATTTTTAACCCTCCCCACCAAAACCACCAAACAACAGCTCAGTTTCACACTTATATCTCCCAGATCAGTAAATGTCCCCAGGACAAAAATTGCTTCAAATTCTGGGCTTACATCTTTGGGTTTTAGCTTCCTAAATATCAGTGCAGTTATCCTCTCTCTCTTCCAAATAAATAAATTCAATCTTAAGAAAGAAAAAATAAAAAAGAATCAATCACACAAGCCAATAGCAGGCCCTCTTTTTCCTTTCTTGCCCAGCGGCAAGCAGAACAAAAAATAACCCGTTGGCAGTCTTAGCTCCTAATTTAGGGAAATCATTATTGTGCCCCCAAGTGGAAGCATTCCTCCCTTAGGTCAGGCCGAACCCAGAGGCCCAGAAATAGGAAACACTTTGCAAAAAAGTCCTTCATTGAGATTGCAAAAGGCCACACCCCACTTCCACTCCTTGGTTCCTTCCTGTAAGAGAAACATTGTATATACTGGTTACTGGGTCAGAGCATCTGTTGCTCAGTGATGGAGCATTTCTTTTCTTTTCTTTCTTTCTTTCTTTTTTTTTTTTTTAGATTTTATTTATTTATTTGACAGACAGAGATCACAAGTAGGCAGAGAGGCAGGCAGAGAGGAGGAAGCAGGCTTCCCGTGGAGCAGAGAGCCCGATGTGGGGCTCGATCCCAGGACCTGAGCCAAAGGGAGAGGCTTTAACCCACTGAGCCACCCAGGTGCCCCTCTATATTATTTCTAATATTTTTAAATTTTCTTATTGACATATACATGCAGCAAAGTGCCCCAGTTTTGGGTAGTTCAATAAATTTTTATAAAGTGAACCAACCTATGTACCCACTACCCAGAAGAAGAAAAAAGAACATTCCTAGCACCTCAGTAGCCACCTTATGGCCCCTCTTGTCACTCTCCTCCGAAGAGAACTACTCTCCAGAGTTAAACGTTTAGCTCTTCCTGCTGTGACATCACAGGGCCTTTCCTCAGGGAAAGAGAAAGCTGTCTTCTTCTTAGGAGGGCACTAATGCCATCACGAGGGCCCCACCCTCGTGACCTCATCTGAACCTAATCGCTTCCCAAAGACTTCACCTCCAAATGCCATCATATTGGGGTTAATGCTTCAACAGAGGATTGGGGGAGGATCACAAACATTCAGGCCACAACACACAATGAACTTTCGACTCCTGCTTTGGAATCATTTCTTTTTTTTTTTTTTTTTTTTAAAGATTTTATTTATTTATCAGAGAGAGAGAGAGAGAGAGCGCGAACACAGGCAGACAGAGGCACAGGGAGAAGCAGGCTCCCTGCCGAGCAAGGAGCCCCATGTGGGACTCGATCCCAGGACGCTGGGATCTTGACCTGAGCCCAAGGCAGCTGCTTAACCAACTGAGCCACCCAGGCGTCCCTGGAATCATTTCTGATACTCTTTATACCCACAGTTGTTCAGTTCCTAGAGGTAAAAGACTGCACCAGTATTGTTTCTGGGTTTTTCTTCCCAGTGGCCACCACCTGCTATGTGAGTTGAGTGCAGGGTAGGCACTGTCCAATATCACACAACCCCCATCTACCAAAAGTGATTTTAAGGCACGGTGATGGTAAGATGTCACTCAGTTCTGAAATATTAAAGTAGGGGAGGGGCACGGGGAACATGTGCATCTTGGAGCTGATGGCAGAAGGTATTTGGCAAACACCAAAGGCCACACCCTGAGGACTGTGACATATGAAAGTGGGACAAAGGACAGAATCAGCAAAAGAGGCTGAAGGAACTGCTGTCAATGTGTTCAGAGACCAGCCAGGAGAATGTTCATCTCAGAGACCCTGAAAAGGGCTTGAAAAAGGAGGAAATGGAGGGCGCCTGGGTGGTTGGGTGGGTTGAACGGTGGATTCTTTTTTTTTTTTTTTTTTAAAGATTTTATTTATTTGTCAGAGAGAGAGAGGGAGAGAGAGCGAGCAAAGGCAGACAGAATGGCAGGCAGAGGCAGAGGGAGAAGCAGGCTCCCTGCCAAGCAAGGAGCCCGATGTGGGACTCGATCCCAGGCAGCTGGGATCATGACCTGAGCCGAAGGCAGCTGCTTAACCAACTGAGCCACCCAGGCGTCCCTGAACGGTGGATTCTTAATTTTGACTCACATCATGATCTCAGGGGCGGTGGGATGGACCCCCCCAACCCCCCATCAGGCTCCACAGTCAGCTTATTCCTCTCCCTCTGCTTCTCCTCCCCACCCCTGCACGTGCTCCCTCTCACTCAAATAAAAAAAAATTAATTAATTCTTGAAAAAAGAAAAAGGAGGGACTGGTCAGAATGTCATGGTGTCTTTGTTACGACCTGCTTCAATGAACCAGTGGGAACAAAACTGTCATTAAACTGGGCGAAAGGGTCTTGGAAATAAGTCAACAGAGATAGGGAGTATAAACAGAAACCTCGCTGTGAAAGGGTAAGAAAAAATGGGGTGATAAGCCAAGGCAACCACGGGCTGAAGGAAGGGCTCTGAATTTTTAAAAGGATATTAAGCCACATTTGTATATGAATTTGCACGATTCAACAGTGAAGGAATAATGAGTGGTACAAAAGATTCACGCATAGTTGCAGGAGGGAAATTCTTCAGAGCCTAAGTGGAGGGACAGAAGTAGGAAGCAAGGGAGGAGGTATCACTGATGTTGGTGGCTGGGTTTGGTGGCGGGAAGGGGAGGTAACTTTTGCCAAGACTCCAGTGTTCAGGCCAAAGAACTGCCCAGTTCGGGCGTCAATTTTCCTCTCCTTGAAGAGGCACACGATTGGGGACCCAAGTGGATTGTGCATTACTCTTGTTTTCTGCGACCCACCAACTCCCTCCCCGCGCCCATGAGTGAAGGCAAGGGGTTAACCACAAGGATAAATGTCGGTGAGGCAGCAGAACGCATAATGCTCCATCTAATCCAGCTCTGGGTCTCAAGTTTTCACCATCTTCATGTCATCAACCCTCTCGTTTCTGCATCAGGCCAGACCTTCCCTCTCCCGTCCCGCCCTCCACACGGAAGACCCGGGGCTCCCGCAAGAGCCTCGGGGCGCGCGCCCGTTCCCGTCGCGCCTGCGCATTGGACTCCCTCGACTCGACTCCCCGACCCGGGTGGACTGTCACGAAGCCCGTTCTCCCGGCCTCGTTCTCGGGCGCGCGCTTTCGGGCGGCGCCTGCGCAGAGGAACGAGGAAACCGGTTCCCCGGTGCCGTCCTGGCGCCTGCGCGCTGAGGGCTCCGGGCCTCCCGGCCTGAGGGAGAGGAGCAGGGAAGATGGCGGCTGTGGTAGAAAATGTAGTGAAGCTGTGAGTAGTCGTTTCTTTCTCTCCTAGGCCGGGAGATCTTTTAAGAGGCCTGGGAGTAGGCGGCGGTGCGGGAGGGGACGAGGCGGAGGGAAGGACGTGCCCGAGAAGGCCTGCTTGCGACTCCTAGTAGGGAGGGCAACAGGAGACTCCCAAGAAGACGTTGCGCTTCTTTGGAAACTTGTGGAGGCCCTGAGGGGGGCACACGGGAGCCCCTTACGGGCACCCTCCCTGCGGCGCCCTGCGGTCTGAGCGCTCCTTCGGGCTCACGGTGGCCCGAGTATGGCGCCGTCGTTGCGTAGGAGAGACACAGTCCGGGTGCGCTTCCGAGACCAGAAGCCTCGGTCCGGAGGGGCCGGGCCGAGGGCGGGCCCGGGACCGACCCGTGTGTCCCCACGAAGCCGGGCGCCGACCCCTCTGGATCCGCTGCCCGCGGCCGGTCCTGGAGCAACAGGCTCAGCAGCCCTTGTGCGGCTAAGCACCGCGGGGCTGTTTTGTTTTAACAGCCCCTTGACGATCGGGGTGGGGGGTGGGGGTCTGAGTATCTGATGGCCAAGACCAGAAGCATCATCGGGAAGAAGGTGTTGAGGAGCAAGGCGGTGCAGAAGGGAAGGAACTTCAGGGGAGAGGGCCTTTGCACCCGCCAGTCCAGCCACCAAAAAAACGGGAACTGGACGGAAGCGGTCCAGGACGCCTCTGCAGCCTGGAGGGGCATCTAGGTCGGCAGGCTGCGCGCTGTGCAGTCGCCCTGTGCTGGTCAGGTGTCGAGCAAAGTTAAAGTTAATGGTTGTTGGGGAAAATGGAGCGGGGTCTGTTGGCTGTGAGTTAAAGATGCTTTGGGACTTGATTGAACCTAGCCTCCTCCCTGAAGAGATGGGTTCGGGCCCGGTGGGCCGATAGAGCAAGCTCTTTTCAGTGGGTAAATTGGGCTTGATGCAGAGGTAGGAAAACTGAGAGGCGACTCATTGCCCAGGCAGGGTTTTTGGATTTGGGCTGGATGACAGGGTAAAGGTTTGGAAACTGTTCTGAGGGACTCACAGCTTCTCATCTGCCTTTGTGGTGGCTGAGCCCCCACTCTTCCCAAGAGCCTTTTTAAAGAGTGCATTGCTTTGCCCACCTCCCCTCCTCCCGGCCTGGAGCCTTTTCTTTGAGAATGCCTTCCCACTTCCATTAAGCTAAGTGCCTTCTTCTCCTCCTGTGGTTTTTTTTTTTTTTTTTTTTTTTTTTTTTTAACTTGCTTTCAGCTCCATCCAGCCTCCTCGTTCAGCTCCCCCTCCTCCCAACACTATTATCTTTCTCTCTGATCTGCCCACTCCAGTTTCCCCCAGCTTTCTTCAGGCTGACATTTCCCTCAATTTAGAAATGTCGCTCTTGATCTACCATTTATATAGTTGTTCTTCCTGACTCAGATGTTCTTTCTTTGTTTCCCTGCCTTTCTCTTTGTTGACTACTCCCCCCCCCACCACACACACACCCCAAGCCCACTGTAAAGGGAGGTTTTACACAGGTTTCATGCTTCCTGGAAAGAAATCAGAGCTCCTGCCTTGGAAATCTTACTGTGCTGGGGGAATGTCAAACTTCCCTAGGTTTTAAGAGTTAATAGGTAACGAGATTTTATGTTGGAAGACTTTCTTCAGGGAAATAGAGTTGCCAACCCTTTCATGTAGTCCTAGAAGGGAGGAGTTGCGCATTTCAACAGAGCACGACTCATTTCTCTTAAAGGAGCTACAGAGATTGTGAGGGTCACCAGCCCCTGGTTCGTGAGTGCTGGTCATGAGAAGCCAACGTTCTCAGTTCTAGCTGCAGAGGGCTGGTCACTGCAATTAATACATTTCCCTACAGACCTTGCCCTGCAAGAGGGGGCTTCCGTTCTTCCAGTACCGTCCTCACCCAGGAGATACTTTTCTGGAACTTCTCTTGATCGTGGGATGCCTGCTTTTTGAATAGCTGAGGTTATACATGGAGGTCAGGACTACTAGCTCATCTTTTTTGACTTGCATCTGGTTCTGGGAAAAGAATTTTCCCATTTATAAATTCCCTCTCATTCTCTCTTGGTCTGTCTTCATCAGATCCCCTCTCCCCCTGACTTAGGTGTTTCATTCCCAGTTCTCTCACAAGGCAGTTTGCCACTTTCTGAAATCCCCTAAACTCCCAAGTGCTGTGACAGACTCTCTTATTTCCCCCTCTAAAACCAGTTGTAGCTTCAGTGCTCTGACTCTGCAGCCTTCGGCACATCTCACCCTTCCTTCCATTTGACTTCTAGCGTCAGTATCCATTGCCATCAGCAGAAACAAAGGAGCTGCTGCGCTCGGCCTTGTTTATCCAATTTTCCTCTGTGTGGTGAGGACATGGCTGCCTCCTAAAGGCTGGCTAACGTGAGCCTGTTCCCTTTTTCTTCCACTCCCCAACACAAGATTCCTGCTTACTACCGCAAATTACAGTTATTACCACTCATTGAATCAAGTCAAGCAATCTTGTGTTGCTGTCGCCTTGTGTGTGGTGTGTCTTCAGTAGCTTGGGAACATACTAAGCTGTGCCTGCATGGTCTGTTGTGACCGCTCTGTGAAAGCCCCCTCGGATTCCAGAGCCTGGTTTGTCAGTGGAGTTTGAGTTATGGACATAAACAACAGAGACACACTCGGTCCAGCTCCTCATGCGAGGGTTCTCCCTCCAGTAGAATATGTTAGAGCTTATCTAGTCCGGCTCCCCCAGGCCAGCAGAGGAAGCTGAGCTCCACACGGGCTGACTGAATGTCCACATTTGTGGGGTGACTTGCAGCCGTGCAAGGTCTTTTTACTCCCAGGTCAAGATGTCCCAGACACCTTCGTGGATACTAGGGATACTGTGAGAAAGAAACCACCTCTGCCCTCGGTTTATTTACAGTGGATCGAATATGTAAAGACGGGTCACTGTCATTCCAGTACTAATGCGTTTGTTATGCCCTGAGGATGAGAACAAGGTTGGTTCTGTGTACATGCTTCTTAGAACCAGGTAACTCCTGGCACTGTGTAGTTGTCCAGCTTTTTAAAGCACTTAAAGTTTTACCCTTACTGAGATTTCAAACTGAGTCTTCTGAGTGAAAGAAGGTTCTTTCCTGTATAATTTGATGGTGTGAGAATGGAAAAGGGCCTCAGATGGGCCTGTGAGCAAACAGGTTTTATATCACTCTAATGGCACTCGGGAAAAAAGTAGGATTCAAAGAAGTTCAGGTGTTTTTCACATGTTTTCCAGTGACTTTAAAATTAGCACATGCGGGGCGCCTGGGTGGCTCAGTGGGTTAAAGCCTCTGCCTTCGGCTCAGGTCATGATCCCAGGGTCCTGGGATCAAGACCCACATCGGGCTCTCTGCTCAGCAGGGAGCCCGCTTCCTCCTCTCTCTCTCTCTCTGCCTGTCTCTCTGCCTACTTGTGATCTCTGTCAAATAAACAAATAAAATCTTTAAAAAAAAGAAATAAAATAAAATTAGCACGTGGCATTAATTAGTTCGCTCAGTACAGGTTCCCCCCGCCCCCACTATTCAAAGTAGAGTGTTCTTAAGAAACTGTACATAAGCCGACATGGCAAAAAGCAAAAAAGCAATTGCCTCTTCTTAAAAATGAAAATCCTCTCTAGATGTCTTCCAGTTAGTGAAAATAGGTGCTGTTGTAGGTCTCTTATAAAAGTCAAGTGGCAGAAAGTACACCATCAGACAGTGGGGGAAACCTGCACCTAGTACGAATTTAAAAGATCTAAAATGGCATATAGGAGGAATCCCCCCCGCCCCAGCAGGTCACCCAGTTTTTCTCTCTGGAGGCCTACAGTTTCTTCTCTACTTCTTGTTACATAAATGGTAGCATCCTGGAACACTTCTCAGCACTGTACCTCGCTTTTTTTCTAGTCGTCTTGGAGATGGTTTGATATCAGCACATGAAGAGTTTCCTTCTTTTTTATGGCTTAATAAAAATTTGTTGTGTAGAGGTGCTGTAGTTTGTTAACTATATTTTAGTGAGGGCTCTAGATCTTGTAGAACTCTTCCTCGATTGTGAAAAGAAGCTAACCTGTGCTTCTCAGAGTCAGGAGGGTTAAGGGAGGACTAGCACGGGGCTGGACTCCAAGAGAGGCACAGAATGAATGTTAGTTTCTCCCCATCTTTGTGGGTTAGGCTTAGGCCTGAGTAGACACATGAGAGATCATGTGTTCCTGATGGTAATTTATGAAGTGCCTTTCCTCATAGTGGCTTAGTGAAGGGGTGTGTTGTCCCATGAGGCAGAAACCGAGGCAAATAGGACCAGAGCCGCAGTCTCCCAGTCCCTTGAGCCTTCTAAAGCAGCAGATGGCAGGGGAGCGGGGCCGCTCGGCACCCTGTGCTCTGCCCTGCCCCAGCACATGCGCACCTGATCTTTGTGTCCGCCGCAGCCTTGGGGAGCAGTACTACAAGGACGCCATGGAGCAGTGCCACAACTACAATGCCCGCCTCTGCGCTGAGCGCAGTGTGCGCCTGCCTTTCTTAGACTCGCAGACTGGAGTGGCCCAGAGCAACTGTTACATCTGGATGGAGAAACGACACCGGGGTCCAGGTGAGGTGAGGGTTCAGACTCGGGAGCACAGGGAAGGCAGAAGCTTCATCTTACGTGATGGGCCAGCTGAGAGGGTTTTCCTCACTGCTTCCACGCGTGCATGAATACGGTCTTGCCTGGGTTAGAGGCCCAGGGGAGATGAAGCAGGCGGGTTCGTACCAGTATCTTTGTTTTCTGCAGGGCTGCCCTACTGAGGCTGGCGCTGGGCTTCTGGGGAGCTCTGTGTTAGCCAAGGCCCTCGAGCTTCCATCTGTTTCTCTTTTCCACGAACTGTGACTTCTCCTGCCCCCAGGCCCTCACTGTCCATATTGCTCCCTCACTGTAGAACTTGGTGGGTAGGGGGTGCTACTCCTCTAGAAGGTGTTTGATGTTATTGCCCAGGACTGCGTTAGGCCTTGACTTTTCTTTCTTCTTTCCCACAGGATTGGCCTCTGGTCAGCTATACTCCTATCCTGCCCGGCGCTGGCGGAAAAAGCGGCGAGCCCACCCTCCTGAGGACCCAAGACTTTCTTTCCCATCTATTAAACCAGGTAAAGCACACCCCTTCTTGAGCTAGGGTGTGGTCTGCTGCTTGTAAGGCTGTTAATCAGTCACCTCTTACGTACCCGGCCTAGTGCTAGATCCTAAAGATGCTAGAGTGGGTGAGATGCCATTCCCTCCTTTACAGAGCTCAGTCTGATAGAGGAGACAAGTAAACAGATAAGTTACGGTGCCAAGTAAACAGGGTGTCTTGGTTCCTAGGCAGCCAGAGACCAAAAGACAGTGACTGGTGCATGGCTGGCCTAGCACTGTGTAGACCCAGAGCGGCCTGCTTTCAGCCCTTCTGAGCCTCGCTTCATCCTGACCTTGCCTGCAGACACAGACCAGACCCTGAAGAAAGAGGGGCTGATCTCTCAAGACGGCAGTAGTTTGGAGGCTCTGTTGCGCACAGACCCCTTGGAGAAGCGAGGTGCCCCTGACCCCCGAGTGGATGATGACAGCCTGGGCGAGTTTCCTGTGACCAACAGTCGAGCACGGAAGGTATAAGATGAACCCCATGGCTAAGGGAGCTCTGATGGAAACCAGCCTCCTCTTTATCGGAGGCCACCCCGTATTCAGAATGGAAGCAAAAGCTTTGGGCCAGGAGGAAGGCCCCTGGGGTTCTGGTCCTGCTCATTCCCTAGTTAGCACTGGGTACTGACTGGCTTTGCTATTAGTATCCAGTTTCTCCTGTTCCTTTTCTTCTAAGTACAGACTTTCCCTCATTCGGCGTCTTTGTCACAGATGTTTTCTGGTGCCTGGGGTTACATGGGTGAAGCAGGCCTGGTCCCTACCAGCGACGAAGATAAAACTATGCCCAGAAATAATAAGAGTTAAAACTATGGCAGGCACTGTGCTAAGTGCTTGTTCATCATTTTCTCTAGTCTCTACAGCCATAGGAAGTAGGTACCGTGGCCTCTGTTCCACATAACAGGGAAGCTGAAGCAGAGCAGTTAGGGAAAAAAAACTTCCTATAAGCCCACACAAGTTAGCAGCAAAGGTCTTTTTTTTTTTTTAAGATTTTATTTATTTATTTGACAGAGCGCCCACAACTAGGGGGAACAGGAGATGGAGAAGCAGACTCCCTGCTGAGCAGGGATCCCAACTCCAGACTCGATCCCAGCACTCTGGGATCATGACCCGAGCGGAAGGCAGACACTTAACTGACTGAGCTTCCCTGGCACCCTCAGAGCTCTTGATTGAAATCTAAGAAGTGGCTCCGTCTGTAGAGCATGCTTCTCTTGACCTCGAGGTCATGAGTTCAAGTCCCAGCCTGGGTGTGGAGATTACTAAAAAAATTAAATAGACTTAAAAAAAATTAATATAAGAAGTGAGCTGTCAGAAGGGAACCACTGATCGTATGTTCCTAGGGCAGCAGATCAGAGGCAGGAGAGAGCACGGCTACTTGGGGTAGCAGGGCAGACTTCATGAAAACATGGCATTTGAGTCAGCCCCTTGGAGAGAGTGGAGAAGGCACTCTAGGGGAGCAACAGGAAAAGAGTCGAAAAGGAAGGAAAGCCCAAAGCATGGAAAGGAAAAGGAATGGGATTCTGGGGTGTTACAGGGCAGCCATGAGGAATGAGGCCAGACTGGAGGGGCCAGCAGAGGGCCTCCGCACACAGAGGAGGTTCTGGGTGGCCTGGCCGGGCCCATTGCAGGGGACCTTCTGGAGGTACATTGTATCTGCCCATCGTAATCCTTCTGTCCACTCAGCGGATCCTAGAACCAGAGGACTTCCTAGATGACCTGGATGACGAGGACTATGAAGAAGACACTCCCAAGCGTCGGGGCAAGGGGAAGTCCAAGGTGAGGAGGCAGAGCCCTGCCTGTGGGGGCGCCTGCAGCGCGCCCTGTGCTGTTGCTTGTGCCATGTTTCCTCTTTGTGAAATTAGCAGTCACTTCCCCAGGGAGTTTACTCCTCAGGTAGACATCTTTGTTTCGTTGTGTTTTGTTTTTTCAAAGATTTTATTAATTTATTTGACACAGAGAGGGAACACAAGCAGGGGGGTGAGAGAGGGAGAAACTGGCTTCCCATAGAGCAGGGGGCCCGGTGTGGGGCTCTGTCCCAGGACCCGGGATCACGACCTTAGCCGAAGGCAGACCACCCAGGCACCCTAGGCCTAGGCATCTTAATAAGGGGATCTTTCTGTTGGTTTTGTTTCGTTTCGTTTCTGGCAGGGTAAAGGTGTGGGCAGTGCCCGTAAGAAGCTGGATGCTTCCATCTTGGAGGATCGGGACAAGCCCTATGCCTGTGACAGTGAGTGCCTCGCGAGTGGGCGGGTGGTCCCTGCCTTGGACCCAGCCCCTGCTCAGGATCTGAGGGGAGGGAGGGTTGTGTTCTTGCTCAGGGTGGTAACAAAAGGCCTGAATGCTTTCTCCTGCCTGCTGACTGGTTCCCTCTGAGACCCTTGGGAGGTCCCAGCCTCTGCTGCCCAATGGGTGGGCCCTGCATGCTCCGGGAAAGGTTTCTGCTGTCCCCTGGGGTGGGGTGCTGGGGCCGGGGGCGCACACAGCAGGCAGAATTGGCCCCTCTGTCGACCACATCCGCGTCTGCTGGCCCCAGTCAAGCCAGGGCCCCCCAGAGTCCAGCACCGGATTTTTCAGTGTCTGCTCTCCCCCTTCTCTCTGACTCGCCCCACCTCTGTCCCTCCGCCCTGGGAGCACCAGCGCCGCTGGTTTCTCTCTCGTTGGCTCCGCTTTCCTGCTGCTGCCGCTCCTGTCTCAAGTGTATCAAGGCCTTCTTCTCATGACTTTTCTTTCTGTCTTTCAGATAGTTTCAAACAAAAGCATACCTCGAAAGCGCCCCAGAGAGGTAGCTCTCTCAACTTTTCAGACTTTCGGTTTTCCTCTCCCTCTTCCCTCCTCCCTCGTTTCTCCCGCCTTGCTCATCTCCTGCGATGCTAGTGTCAGCGTCTCTGGAATGGCATGGGGATAGGAGCAGTGGGCTTTCGGTGGTACGCCACTCCTCACGGTCCTGGAAGCTGCCTTGACCACCGCTTGTCTCCCACAGACTTGCTCCTAGGGCTGCTCGGCCCCGCTGCATGGGGTGGCTTCAGAAGTGTGCTCAGGAACCCACTACAGACAGACCCCTGTGCTTCCCCTTCCCCGGGACAGGCGGGACAGGCGCTCGGTGGTCCGCTAGCGCTTCTCCGCGCCCCGCCGTCTCCGTCCTATCCCCGCTCCCTCCTGCCGGCCTGAGCTCTTTTTGGTGTCACTGCTTAAGAGTGCAATGCTTAAGAGTGCAAGATGCCTCGTGGGGATCTGCTCTCCTTGCTGATCGGTGTGGGGGTGGGCAGGGCACTGACGTGGGAGTGTCTTCCAGCTGCCTTGGGGGCCAGATACCCCAACAGACTTACTGATAGGTGATTCCCCAAGGGATCCACTCCCTACTCCTGTATCCTCATTGGGCAGGGGTGAGCTCTGTGGTATACGTGGACAGCTTGAGCTTCCTGTGGTTATTGAGAGGTCAAAAAGTCGGGAGTCTCTTCCTTCCCTTTTTTCCTTCCTGCCAGATTACAAAATTTTAGATTCCCTTCCCTTCCTGACCTGGAGCTCCCTCCCCCAGACTAGTCCCAGGGCAAGTGGTAACGGGGCCAGGGTTCAGCCTCCCAGACAGCCAGTGCGGAAGAGCAGAGGTGGCCGTGGGCTGGGGTGTAACAGAGGCCAGAGCCATGGAAACTGGAGAACCCCAGGGCCTGTTGCTCCTCGCCAGAGGCAGGTGGCCGTCACTGAAGGCCTGTCGCAGACAGAGCCCACGGGGGCAGGGGTGGTTGCCTCCGCCTCAGCTGGAGCCCCGCAGCTGGGGGGAGAGGGGGGCGAGGGGGTGGGGATGTGGCTCTCTCGGATCCCAACACCTTTCTCTGTCCTCTTGTCCCCACCCAGTTTGTGGAAAACGTTACAAGAACCGACCAGGCCTCAGTTACCACTACGCCCACTCCCACCTGGCGGAGGAGGAGGGCGAGGACAAGGAAGACTCGCAGCCCCCCACCCCGGTTTCCCAGAGGTCGGAGGAGCAGAAGTGTAAGCTGGCACGCCGGAGGCGGGGCAGGGGGAGTCAGCCTGCCCCCGGGAAGGCCTCCCTGCAGGGCTGCTGGATGCCTCGAGGCCCCCGGGAGCCCATGCGGAGCTCTTTCCCTCTCTGTAGCCAAGAAGGGTCCCGACGGCCTGGCGCTGCCCAACAACTACTGCGACTTCTGCCTCGGGGATTCCAAGATCAACAAGAAGACAGGGCAGCCTGAGGAGCTGGTGTCCTGCTCGGACTGCGGCCGCTCAGGTACCCGCCCCCCGCCCGGGGCCAAGGGTTCCCCCTCAACCCCTGCCTTCTGCCGCCGCCGCCCAGGTGACGCGCCCCTCCTCCCACCCGCAGGACACCCGTCTTGTCTGCAGTTCACCCCAGTGATGATGGCGGCCGTGAAGACCTACCGTTGGCAGTGCATCGAGTGCAAGTGCTGCAACATCTGCGGCACCTCCGAGAACGATGTGCGTGTCCCCGTGCCGCCCCGCAGCCCCCCACCCCCCAGCCTGCAGCTGCCTCTTGGGGAGCAGCAGACTTCCCTGGGGCACTAGCCTGGTATCAGACGCCATTCCGGGCACTCGGCGCTAAACAAGATGGCAGGGTCCCCCCTGACCCCCCACCGTGGACTTGCCCTCCTAGTGGGGAGCAGGCAGTGAGCGAGGAAAGGCACTGCGGTTGTCCAGCGTGCCGGGAAGAGAGCGGCAGCCATGGTGGGCCAGGCCGCTGGGTACCCGGTGTGGGTGGTCAGAGCAACCTCCAAGGAGGCGGTGCTGGGGTAGAGATTCGGTTGGTTCAGAGGGGTCAGTCCGAGAAGGTTTGCGGGCACAACGTGCTCAGGACAGGAGCAATGAGGCTGGGGACCTTCGGGCAGACGGGCCCAGTGGACCGAGGCAGTTGGGCTGGTGGGGCCTCCCTGCAGCAGGAGCGCGGTCGGAGAAGGGATCGGAGGGCAGGTGTCACCAGGTCTGAGGGTTTAATTGGGAGTGATGTGCTCTGTCTTAACATTTTTAAAAAAGTTTCCTCTGTGAAGACTAGCACGTAGGGGACAAGAGTGGAGGCCGTGGGCTGAATTCGGAAGCTGGTAGGGTTCAGGCAGTGTGACAGTGACTCACTCGGTCTGTGTGGAGAATTTCCTCTCCAGAAATTCGCAGGTCTGCACCTCCCCGCCAGCTGCCCTGCCGCCCTCGGAAGAAGCAGCAGTGTCTACAGAAGCTCCTGTCCCTGTCCACCCCCACTGGTCACTCACCTGCCCCTTCCACCTCCTTCCTGCCTCCTCTAGGACCAGCTGCTCTTCTGCGACGACTGTGACCGCGGCTACCATATGTACTGTCTCACCCCGTCTATGTCTGAGCCTCCTGAAGGTAGGTTGTCCTGACCTCTCACGCAGAACAAGTATCTTACTAGTGACCTGGAAAATAATTGTACAGTAAGTGAGTTCTCCTGTGTGTTCTTCCAGATTAGGGAATAGACACTTGTCCTTCACTTAGAATGCTTTCCTAGCATTTCCGCTTTGAGGGTTTAACGTTCGCACATTATCACCAGATACATTTAGAAATGCAGAAAATCAGCAACCAAAGAGAGACCTGGGGCTGAGTGGAGTCACCGGAAGGAGTGCTTTTGCTTTCCTCCAGGCAGCCCAGGGAGCTGGGCTGAGTTCGTGGTTTGTCTGATGCGAGGCTTTGGTATCAGCTCTTTGAATGTGATAGGTTTGAGTGTGCATTTCCTCTCTTTTCCCTTGCCCAGGCTGGAAAGGTATTGAACCTGGAACCTGAATGGGTCAGTCTATCCCTCCCATAGTTCGCTTAATAATGCTCCTGAGTTTGCACAAGCTTTTCAGCCAAACCGGTGTTGGCACCAGAAAGCAGCTGTCTCTCTGCAGGTGCCCCTCTGCCGGCCAGATCTCTGTGCCTAAACCCCTCCTTCACAGAAATCTGGGAGCTTACTCGGAGGCTGTGTGTGCCCAGTGGCTTTTACTGTGCACAAATGCTGTGGGCCAGCAGCAGACAGGAGAAAGCGCCTCACTGTGGTTAGAGTAACCTGTAATGTAGGTCACACTGCTGGCACCCCCCCCTAGGGAAGGGGACACGAACAAAGTCTGCAAGTCCTTTGACAGCTGCAGGGGAGCACACCGCTGTTGTCGTCTGTCATGCGCAGCTTCTAAGTCCACTTCGGGGAGAAGTAGCGTGTTTCATCTTTTATTTTTTTTAACCATGAAATAACCAGTTTACAGACAAAATTCCACATGAACTGTAGAGGGGCCTTCATACTGGAGTACTGTCAGAGGCTGAGGTAGTGAGGAGCTGCCGGGAGCTGAGGGAGAATTCTCTAGAAGCTGCAAGGTGGGCTAGGCTCTTAGGTCAAGGGGTCCGCAAACTGCAGCTCATCAGTAGCCAGGCCCAGCCTCAGCTGGCATGTGTATAATTTCTAAGCTAAGAATGTTTTTCACATTTTTAATGGTGATTTAAAAAAAGAACATGGGACCAAGACTATATGTGGCTTGCAAAGCCTAAACTATTTAACATTCTGGCTGGCTGTTTACAGAGAAGCCGTCCAGCCCCTGTGCTATTGACCTTTGGGTTAGAAAGGCCCTTCTTACATTCCGAGCGCCCCATGTCTCTGCAGAGCTTATAAAAGGTCTAGATTCTTTCCCCTATACACATCCACATCCACAGATAAACATTGACACTAATTTTGAGGCATTAAGGACTAATTTTGTTGCTAAAAAAACACACAGAAGAACACACACACACACATAGAAGAACACAACCATAATAAATACTAATAAGCAAAGTTTGAAACGCTTACTTTTCAAGGGACGTTTCTCCCCATCTATTCTAAGAGATAGATCGTAACACATTGGGTCGTCACAGTTCACCCCCTCTTCCTGTCACTGCTCCTTGGCCTCTTAAACACCTGGTGGTGAGCCCATCTCATCTTTCCATGGTTTCCCCAGAAAGCTATCTTATGTGGAGTCAAAACTGGTTTCTCTAGAACCACTATTATGATCTTCATCCTGACCTTTGGGGCCTTGAGAACAAAGTCTGGTTCTTCTCTAATCACAAGTGTAAATCTGGGATGCTTTAGAAATTTAGTCTTCCCAGGTGCTCCTAGAGATTTCAGATTTAAGAGGGCCAAGAGGGCCTAGGAGTCTGTATTTGGGAATAGTCCTCCACGTGATTATTTCTTTCATCACCGTTGGGAATTATTTTTCCTGATATTTGAAGCCCAGGAGGTTTCTTTTAGCTCAGGATAACCATGGAACTTTGCTACTGCAGAACATCTCCCAGCCTTCTCTAGCTGGTCCTGCTCCTGGAAGTGAGGTGTGGGGAGTGGCAGGACAGCACCTTAGGGCGGTACGGGACCCATCCTGACCCCTTTCTGCTTCTCTGCAGGAAGTTGGAGCTGCCACTTGTGTCTGGACCTGTTGAAGGAGAAAGCTTCCATCTACCAGAACCAGAACTCCTCTTGATGTGCCCCACCCCCACTCCCCCCTCCCCCCGCCGTACATCTAGGGCTGTTCCTCTCTTCCTCTCTTGTTTTTCATACCCACCTTTCCCTCCTCCTCTTTCACAAGTCCAGAGAACCTCGGGTGGTTGTGCCAATCTGCCTTTGGCAGCAGCAAGCTGAGGCGGCAGCTCTGACTGCCTCTGGCCCTAGGCCCTCAGGGAGAATGGAGTGGCGCCCTGCGCCAGGGCACGCCTGCGGCCCAGCTCCTCACTGCTCTCCGTGAAGTGCTTTCACTCGGCCTCCCTTGGGCCCCGGCCCTGGCGATCACAGGGTTCAAACCGTGTCCTCCGAGTACGAGTAGGAGAGCAGCTCACTTTTCTCTCAGCTCTGCCTCCACTCTGGTCCCCAGGGTTTTCCCTTCCCCTGGAGGCGAGCCAGACCAGGGCCTCTGCCAGGAGCAGCTGGGAGTGAGCGACAGAGCAAGCCGAGGCGGCGCTTGCAAGGAGCCTTGGTGCTGCTTAGCCTCTCTCCCTCCTTCCCCCAGAGCGGCTCTCTGCAGCTCTCTCTCTTCCTGCTACCCAGGACCCTTCGCCCAAGCCAGGATGCTCTTGGTCACTCTCCTTGCTCTGCCCGGACCCACCCCACCCCACCCCAGGGGGAGTCGCAGCTTCACCTGATTCTTCCTTGTGCACGCGGGGCTCGCTCACAGGTGGTCTCAATGACCGAAGCATTCCCCACCCTTGGAATTTGCTGTCTTCTGCCTCCCCTCCTATTCCCTTTGGTTTTGTGGGGAGAGGGGAAGAATCAGGGGGCCAGGCCAGCAGCTTGGGGGCCACAGGGAGACGTTGGATAATGTGCCTGTTTTTTAACTTGATGAAAAAAGCCTACCTCCAGAATCCCCTTTTTGTTCTTCCTGGACCTGGACATCCAGCTCCTGCCCTTGACTGAATTGGGAACCTCTGCCTCCTGCTCTCTGTGTCCTGGCCCCTGGGTCACAGGGAAGCCACATAGACATCCCTCTCTTCCCTTGCACACTCGCTAGCAGCTGGTAAGGTCTTCACATCCTGATTCCTCAGTTTTTTGCCTGGTGACACTGACATGACGTAGTGGAGGGAGATAGTCCATGCCAGAACCCCCTGGAGTGGCCTTCCCCTTGGCTGTGGGCAGGCCCTAATTCACTGTCCCTTTGGAGTTGAGGTGTCTTTCTTTCTTTAGTTCCTGTATTCTAAACATTAGTACAAATAAACGTTTTTACACAGAACTCCCTGCTGGATGGTTTATCTCGACTCCCTTCCCTGGTTGAGAAAGTCATTTCAGCCTAAAACTTCTCTTCCACAGGTCAGTGGTTTATAAGTGTTTTGAAATAACAGCTTTTAATCCCCAATTAAAATTTTGCTAAAGCCTAGTATGTAAAGCAGATATAAAATTGAGTACTTTGTTTGATATCTTTTCCTGTTTTTAAGATTTTTTTTTTTTAAAGATTTTATTTATTTATTTGACAGAGATCACAAGTAGGCAGTGAGGCAGGCAGAGAGAGAGTGGAAGCAGGCTCCCCGCCGAGTAGAGAGCCTGACTCTGGGCTTGATCCCAGGACCGTGAGATCAGCACATACGCTGAGCCGAAGGCAAAGGCCCAACCCACTGAGCTACCCAGGTGGCCCTGTTTTTAAGATTTTATCTGTTGAGTGAGCATGACTGGGGGTTGGAGGATAGGGAAGGGGAGAGAATCTCAGACAGACTCTGTACCCAGCACAGAGCCCAACACGGCTTGATCTATGACCCTGAGATCATGACCTGAGCCGAAATCAAGCGTCTGAGGCTCAAGAGACTGATCCACCCAGGTGCCCCTGTTAGTTCTAATTTCTTCATGTAAATTCATGTTCTAATGATTCCTTGGTAGACAAGACAGAGAGGTTGTTTTGATCAATACAAAATTTGGGTTAAAATCAACATTAGCATCCTGGGTCTATATTTTGGTTTGTTTGAAGGTAATTCTGCTATACTTGTATATGCAAGTGGTGACAGTCTTCTAAAGGTTAATCTTGGGATTTTAGATACTTAAAGTGGGTTCAGAAGCTGAATCATAAATACAAAAGAATGACAGAAGAAAAGAACATCATAGTGGGACATGTGAAAGCTTTGTTCACGAGCATAGAGATACTTCGACTTCGCGTGCCTGGCATTCCTTCCTTTACCCGCCATGAGCATGAACTCTGCCCGCACGGCCACCTTCCTTGGGGATTGTTTATGTGCACGAAAAACGATGCCTTTCCTTGCAGCCAACATTTTGTTGTTGACGGCTTCCATAATGGATCTGTACCTCACTTGAAAGTGTTTTGTAGCTCTTAAACTTTTAAGATTTTCCTCAATCAGTTATGAACCCCCTGAGGTATCCTTAGGGCTTTTTGAAACAGCCTGAAAACCACTGAACCGTGCTCACTTCAGCAGCACATACACTGAAAAGCACTGACCCACTGGAAAGCCAGTGGCCTAGGCCATTGCATTCAATAAGTAAGCTGGGTGTGCTCTGAGCCGGGAATTGTGTTAGTAATAGAGCACATCCCCTATCCTCAGGCTTTTACACGGAAGTAGGACAGAAGCAGAGGGAGTAAAGCAATGATCCTTGGTGGCTGAGTAGGAGCTAGAAAAAAAATAGAAGGAAAAGAAATGGGAAGGAAAAAAAAGCTATAGCAGCCTAAGAGAAGATATTTGGAAAAGGTTTGCGAAGTTGGGGTTTAGCATGGGAAAAGGGATCAGGCGTAGATTGGGTTGGGGAAGGTTGCCTGTGAGGCAGAGACACAGGGACTCATCGTGGCCCCGGGCTTCCCATCAGAGCTGGGAGTGGGGGAGGGAAAGCAGGCAGAAGTTGAGGATGAGAACACGCGACCACAGGCCATACCTTCAGTTGCTAAGAACAGGCAGGACTGAAGATTACTAAGGAAAAGACTGGTATTAGACCTTAAGTTTAAAAACTTGAATCTTCTGGCGCCTGAGTGGCTCAGTCGGTTAAGCATCGGACTCTTAATTTCGGCGATTACCCTCACGATCTCAGGGTTGTAAGATCCAGCCCTGCGCAGATCCTGGAGTTGGCTCTGCACTTTTTTTTTTTTTTTTAAGATTTTATTTATTTGACAGAGAGTGAGATCACAAGTAGGCAGAGAGGCAGGCAGAAAGAGAGAAGGGAGGAAGCAGGCTCCTTGCAGAGCAGATAGCCTGACTCGAGCTCGATCCCAGGACCCTGGGATCATGACCTGAACCCACCGAGCCACCCAGGTGCCCCGGCTCTGCACTCTTAAAAAAAAAGAAAGAAAGAAACTTGAACCTTGCCAACCACTATCAAAACTAATAAAGATTAGTCCTTATTTGCCCTAAATCAGAACTGGCCATGGGGCAGGCACCTGGCTGGCTCAGTCATGAGAGCATGCAACTCTTGATCTCGAGGTTGTGAGCTGGAGCCCACGTTGAGCATGGAGCCTACTTTAAAAACCAAAACAGGGGCACCTGGGTGGCTCAGTGGGTTAAAGCCTCTGTCTGCCTTTGGCTTAGGTCATGATCTCCGGGTTCTCGGATTTTGCCCCGCGTGGGGCTCTCTGCTCAGCAGAGAGCCTGCTTCCCTTCCTCTCTCTCTGCCTGCCTCTCTGCCTACTTGTGATCTCTCTCTGTCAAATGAATAAGTAAAATTCAAACAAACAAACAAAACAACAAACTGGCGCCAGGCAAGTTCTATCCCCAGATGGACCGATCAACCTGAGGCCAGCGCTGTCCATGGTAACAGCTTTTGTGTGGCTTAAAGCTTTCATCCATTTTCCTCACAACCAGTCGGGGAGCGGTATTAGCCCTGTTTGGTAGACGAGAAAGCTGCGACTGCCTAGGTCACGGCCAAGAAGGCCTTGAGACGCCAGATCTGCTCGCCGGCCCCCGCGCTGCCCCGAGGCTCCTCAGGCCCCAACAGCTGGCGCTGCCTCCGGGACTCCCGCGGGCTTTTGGCTCCGCCTCACCGCCGCTCGCGCTGGAAGCCCCGCCCCCGAGAGGGCCCCGCGACTTCTGCGACGTCCAATGAGACTTAGCTGGGGGCGGGACGGGACGTCATTGAGAGCCAATCTGATGGGGCCTGGGCGGGGCTGCGGCGGGTGGGAGCTGAGCGCAGCACCGCGGTCTCCGCAGCCGGGAGAGAGCCCGGCGCGGGTGGCGCGCACGGGGCCTTCCTGTGCGCGCGCCCGCTGCCCGCCGCCCGCCGCCCGCCCCCCGCGCAGCCCCTCGGCCCACTCGGCCCTCCGGGTCGTGGCGCCCGTCCCTCCCCTGCTCTCCCGTCGCCGCCGGGACAGGGGCTCCGAGCTGAGCAGAGCCGGGGCAGGGGCGGGAGCCGCGGGACGAGCGCCTGAGGTGGGTGCGGAGCGGGAGGCCGGGCGGCCGGGAGGGCAGGCGGGCGCCTGGGTACGCCCCGCCGACCGACCCCGCGTCGAGGTGGAGAGAGGCCGGCCAGGTGGCGGAGCCGGGCTCCGGGCCTCGGTCCCAGGCGCTCGTGCCCGCGCTCCTAGTACCTCTCCCAGGCCACCTCCCTCCCCTCTGGGGACACTCCGTCCCTCTCGCTGCCCTCGGCCTCCTCACCCCTCTTGCTGTTTGTCGCCTGTGCACCTGCCATCTCGGCCCCGTGCTCCCACTCCCTCTCGCTCTCCAGGCGGGACCCCCGCCCAGTCTTACCTCCTCTGGACCCAGCACCAAATTAGCCTCGCTCCTCCTGCCCCCATCTGTCGCTCTTTGTCGTCTGTACACTTGTCACCTCAACTCTGCTCACCACCCCGCCCCCAACATCTTCATTGAAATCCAGCCCAGGCCATCATCCCTCTCCCCCTCCCAGGGACTACCCAGCCCCGGCCCTGCTTATCCCCTACACCTGCCCCACTCAGCCCTGCCCCCCCGCCCCCCACCCCCCACCCCCGTCCTCCCCTCCCCACACTCCTTTGTTGTGTCTGCAGCTGTCCCCTTGGCTTTATTCATCTTTCTCCCCTGGATCCCAGGCCAGACCCCTTCTCCCTCTGACCAGTAAGCCACGCGCCTCCCCAGCTCTGCTCTGGCATTCCTCTGGGTCCGTGCCCAGCCCACGGCTCCCTCAGCCTCGCCATTCCCTTCCGTCCCACCCAGCCCCCTGAACGCCTGCCCAGGGCACCCTCTCACGCTCTCCCAGCTGGCCCAGTCTTCCCTAGTCTCTGCCACACAGCAGCCTCTTTCCCTGTCCTCGTATATTCTCTCTGCCTCCCTGGGCTCCTTTCCTGGAGAGGAGCCTTTCCTGGAGAGGCCTCCTGGCCTCGGCCCTCTGGACCCCACTCACTGTTTCTTACCCCCACAGGGGCCGCGGAGAAGCCATGGAGCTGAGCAGCAAGAAGAAGCTTCACGCCCTGTCCCTGGCTGAGAAGATCCAGGTGCTGGAGCTCCTGGATGAGTCCAAGATGTCCCAGTCAGAGGTGGCCCGGCGCTTCCAGGTCTCCCAGCCCCAGATCTCGCGCATCTGCAAGAACAAGGAGAAGCTGCTGGCCGACTGGTGCAGCGGCACGGCCAACCGGGAGCGCAAGCGCAAGCGGGAGTCCAAGTACAGCGGGATGGACGAGGCTCTGCTCTGCTGGTACCACATCGCCCGGGCCAAGGCCTGGGACGTCACGGGGCCCATGCTGCTCCACAAAGCCAAGGAACTGGCTGACATCATGGGCCAGGATTTTGTGCCCAGCATCGGCTGGCTGGTCCGCTGGAAGCGCCGGAACAACGTAGGCTTCGGGGGCCGCCACGGACTTGCGCCCTCCTCCCCCCCGGAGCCCCCTCCCCCAAGCCCCACGTCCCGGGCCCAGCCTCCTCTTTCCCTTAAAGACTTCTCCCCAGAGGACGTTTACGGCTGTGCCGAAGTGCCTCTGCTGTACCGGGCCGTGCCCGGCAGCGGGGGGCCCTGTGAGCGCGTGCGGGTGCTGCTGTGCACCAACAGCAGGGGCACGGAGAAGCGGCGGCTGCTGGTCAGTGGGCTCCAGGCCTCGCCCAGGTGCTTCTTTGGCGTCAACAGTGAGGCCCTGCCTGCCTCCTGCCACCCTGACCTGGGCATCCCCTGGTCCGAGTGGCTGGCCCAGTTCGACAGGGACATGGGCCGGCAGGGGCGACAGGTCACCCTGCTGCTGGCGGCCCGGGTGCTGGAGGAGCTGGCCGGCCTGCCCGGACTCCGCCACGTGAGGCTCCTGCCCCTGGCCGCCACCACGGCCGCCCCCAGCACACCAGCCCTGCCCAGCTCTGTGGTCCGAGCCTTCAAGACACATTACCGGCACCGGCTGCTGGGCAAGCTGGCCGCTGTGCAGAGCAGGAGGGCCGGCGTCTCGCTGGCAGAGGCCGGGGCGGGCCTCACAGTGCTGGATGCGCTGCACCTGGCAGCAGCGGCCTGGGCCAAGGTGCCCCCGCAGCTCATCGTCAGAGGCTTCATCCAGGAAGGGCTGGCTCCCTGCCAGCTGCCGCCAGCCCCCAACGAAGCCTCCGAGCTGCCTCTGGTCCCCAGCGGGCTGAGTCTCCAGGAGTTTGCCCGCTTTGTGGACCTGGAGGGCGAGGAGCCCTCATCTGGAGCGTGCAAAGAGGAGACGGGCGCCGAGGCCGAGGAGGGGGTTGGGGAGGACGGCTTCCAGCCCCTGCCCACCAAAGCAGACGCTCTCCGGGCTCTGGGCACGCTCCGGAGGTGGCTGGAGTGCAACAGCCCCTCCCCTGCGCTCTTTGAAAAATTCTACGCCTGCGAGGAGGAGGTAGAGCGGCTCTGCTGCCTGTGAAGGGCCCCTCATGGCTCCGGAGCCTCTCCTCTCCTGTTTCCCATGGAAACGCCCTCTCTAGAAGGCAGACGGGAGGCTGGTCTCTTTCCCGTGGAAATGGAGCTCTTGTGAAAGGTGTGCGAGGGAGACACGCTGGGAGACCCAGTCTAAGCTCTGAGAGAAAGTTGTCCAAGCCTTGAGAAGAGGGGTCGAAAGACAGGGCGCACAGTGGGGTGAAACTAGCGCCTCGTTTCCAAACCTCTAGGGAGGCTGGGCCTCGGGAAGATGGAATTGGGGCTTTACAAACAGGCCAATCCCTCGAACTCTGTGTTTGAAACAGTTCTGCTTCTGGAAATAAAATTTGTAATCAGAAAAGAGGTCAGGGTATTAATTTCCTGGGAGAATCGACTAAGATTCTTTTGTTTGGCTACTGAGGCTTGCCGCACCTCCACTGTCTGGGCTGCGCCAGCCGGTGACCAACGGGACGCGCTTTCTTCCAGCAATCCAGCAGGAAGGGCTCTCAGGGAATGGGGAATTCGTACCTGCTGATAGATCCCGAGTTCTGCGGCTCTCGAACTCTGCTCTCAGATCGAGGCTGGCAGGTGGTGTTAGGAAGGAGGGGGCCAGGCTGGGGACCGTCTAGGGAAACCAGAAGGAGCCAGAACTGGGAAGAGTCACATGTTCATCCGTCCATTTCACAGCATCTCTCCAGCAAGCCTGCATGGTGAGACTGCATAAATGGCGTCCCCGCTGGGCAGGACCTTGGGACAGCAGAGGTGCATCGTGATTAAAGGCTGTCACCCAGACAGGTGCACAGTCCTGTGGCCCCGCAGAGCCCGGGGAGACTCCTGGAGGGGTTGTGCCCTCTGAGCTGCAGCTTGGCCGGTAAGACCAGTCCAACACAAGGGATGGCGGGCGCGGAGGCCGACTGGGAGGGAGCACAGTGTGGTGGGCGGAGGCAGGTGGCCCCTCCAGAGCACATGGGAAGGCCTGGGGAGCAGGAGGGCTGTTTAGCTCACTAGACCTGGTGAGGGGGCACCCCAAAGTTCCTCAGTCGGGATGGGGACAGTCATTTGTGGGGGTTCTAGAAAAATTGAGATGTGGAGGGTGAGTCGAAGATGTGAGAGCCACTGGCAGACAGAGTCCAAGTGGTCCAGGTGGGAGATGGTTAGCCCGAGCCAGGTCAGGAAGGAGGACTTGAAGAGGCTGGATTCACCTGGAAAGGCCATGGGCCATCGGCACAGACAGACCCGGGCTGGTGAGGAGTCCAGTTCTGGCCAAAATCTTCTTGTGGCCTAAAAGGCAGTAGGCCATCACAAGTCAGTGCAGGGCAGCTTTTGGTTTTGGGGATACTGCGGTCCAGGACTCAGTGTCCACGGCAGCCACGCAAGCAGGGGGAGGGGCAGAGGGAGAGGAAGAGTCGTAAGCAGACTCTGTGTTGAGTGTGGACCCTTACCCAGCCACCCTGGGATCATGACCTGAGACCAAATCAAGAGTCAGACACTTAACCAACTGAGCCCCCCAGGTGACCCGGACAGCTCACTTTTAAACCGTGCTGAGCCTGCCTGATGGTCTTCCAAGCCCCAAATCCGGTAGGCTTTTCTCACAGATTCCAGTTTTCCTACCTATCTTCCATTGTCCCTTTTCTGAAATCATCCCAGTTCTGACCTATCTCCTTAAACGGTAAAACCAGAATTATATGACCTCTAAAGACCCGACCAAAGTAACAAGGAGGGGACACACCAGCCCTCTGTCCTGGGTGCTGTATTCCGGTTAGAGCAGCTCAGCCTGACGGCCATATTTCTGCCTTCCTCCCAGAGCCTTTCTTTTAAAGCCACAAAGAACCATTTCCTTTCCTGCGCTGCTGTCCTGTAACATTCTTGTCCTGTTTGCAAGCGACTTCGTTAGCTCATTCAAACACTATTTACTGACGTCTTTGCTTGTGAGTCAGGCGCTGTCCCAGGACCCTCCAGCTCATAGAGAACACAAGACAGAAAGGATCCCTCCTCTTCAAGCCTTTCTTTCTGGCAGAGGGAGATAAAGAAGAGGCGAGCAAACCAATAAACGTGGTCATTTTAGAGGGAAATCTGTGCCAAGATGAGAATAAAATAGTGATGTTTTTGAGAGGGGCTGGGAGACGGGAGTTAGGGAGAAGGCCTTTGGGCTGAGTCACAAAGAGTAAGGAAGTGTTCTCTGCCCAGGGAGCAGCAGGTGCAAACGTCACAGGCTGGAGCAACTGTCCTGTGGTAGAGAGTGGGGGCGGAGGGGAGGGTCAAGCAGAGGAGGAGGGTGGAGAGGAGAGGAAGCAGGAGCCTCGGGGTCACATTGTTCACGGTCACCTCAAGTGAGACAAGCAGTTTGGAGGGGTGGTCTTGGTGGGGGCCTGATTTGGATAACGGAGGAACACACATTATGTTTTAGAAAATCAGATTCAGTCACTGTGTGAAGCTCATATGGGAAGTGTGGGGGGGGGGGGGACACACGCGGAAGCAGGAAAACCAAGGAAGTCAGGAAGCTACTGCATTCGGTGAGACCTGATGGGCAGGAAGGAGAGGAAGGAAGACACCTGCTGTGCCCAACAGAGCGGAGCTCTTACCAAGGTCCCGGCAGGCATCACCACCCGCACAGTGAGGGCAGGACTAAGTGCGGGCGTTTCCGTTTATCTACAAGCCTGTGATGAGTACCCTCTGCTCAGAGGGCGGCAGAGGTGAATAAGACACAGTCCCTGTACCTAAGGAACCAGCGAGAGAACTAGGAAGTGACCTATATATAGCCTGGGGGTGGGGGAACACTAGATCTGTTGCTTTTGTTTCTACTGATGCTTCAACTCATGGTAGCTTTTTTTCTTTGTGTGTCTTTTAATTTCTGTATGTGGGAATCATTTTTAAAAATATCTTATTAGGTTGTTCTTTTTTTTAATCTCTGGAAAACTTGAAGGTCTGATTTAGGGAGCCCTTTCAGAAGAATGTGTAATTACTCCTACCAGGCACGAGAGGGCGCTACTGACACGCTAAATTAATTTTCTCCGGGGAAAGCTGTTTCAGACCTGAAGTACGGTGAGTAGGACTGTGGTTCCTGGTTCACAGAGGGGACTCTAACTCTTAATTTCTGCCCACCACAAGGGAGAGGTAGGTTTCTTTGTAGATTCCCTTTACTGGTGGATGGAGGTTTTCTAGTTTACCCTTTCGCTAAAGGGGTATCCTTTTCCAGAATCTTGGTTTAATTTATGAGTCTTGGGTTCAGCGCCCCTGTGGGTGTCACTCAATGTCTAGTCTTCAGCTCCAGGAAGTTCTTTACCTCCAAGGTCTCAGCATTAGTGTGAGCCCCAAGGGCAGCTCTAGTTCCAATACCCCGATTTGCCCTTGGGAAGTTCTCTTACTTCTTGAAAAGTTAGCAACGGTTTTAAGATCGTGTTTGTAATAACAGATCTGGAATCCAGCTGCCTTGTAGAAGGAGGGCTCTGGGTAAAGTCTAGAGCACCAGTCTGCCAGAAGGGATTTTGGGAAGACCGGGTTTTTTGTTTTTGTGGTTTTTTTCATTTACTCATTCATTCATTTGTTCAAAGCTCTTTATTGAACAACTCTTGTGTGTCTGCTAGCATTTTGATGATGAACAAAAAGAGGCAAGTTCTCAGCTTCACAGAGCTCATAGCTTAGAGGAAGGACAATAATCATAAAAGAATCATACGCACAAAAGCCTGTGATTCCAGATAAAGTGGGGATTACATGAGAGCACAAGCTAGTGGTTCTCAGACTGTGGCCCATGCTGGCAGCATCGGTAGGAACTTAGGAAAGCACAAATTCTTGGAGTCTCCTCAAACCCCCCGATTCAGAAACCCCAGCATGGGACCCAGTAATCTGTATTTGAACACGTCCCCCCTGGTGATTCTGAACACTGGCATAAGCCAGAGGAACTTGACCTAGACAGTGGGACTGAGGAAAGTTTTCCTAAAGAAGTGGTGATGGCAGCAGAAGGGTGAGTGGGAGGTGCACAGCCAGTGAGAACTGTACATGCAAATGTCCTGTGGTGAGAGAGAACATGGTTGTTTAAGGAACCAAGAGAAGGCAAATGTCTGAGGACCTTGAAGGTTGTAGAAGGGGTTTGTCCTGATTCCACAGAGCAATGGGAAGCCATTGCTCTGGAAGAAGCAATGCCATAGGAAGAAGGTGAGTAGTTTGTCCAGCTTCAGGACAGGACTGAGGCTGTGGTTTTAGGACTGAGAAAGAGAGAGTGAGTCCTAGAAAACTTTAGGGGCAGGGTTGGCAGGAGCTGGGGACTCCTTTGATGTGGGCGGAGGGCAGCTTCTCTGAGACCTCTGGCCTGAGGACATTTCTGGGCCACAGAGCACTGCAGGAGGAGCAGGCTGGAGGGGGAACGTGGCACTTTGGGATGCTCAAGAATGCGTGAGCAGAGACAGCCAGCAGTGTGGACCTAGGGCTCGGGACAGTAGTCAGGCTGGAAACACCATAGAAGCACATTCGAAAACCGCATCCCCATGGCTCAGCTGTCGAGTAAGTGTGGGAGAAGTGAATTTAGCCAGAAGCGTCCCACAGTTTGTCATTTCTCCCTGTGCGCATGGAGTCCACGCCAGTTAACCTCTTCTAATGTCTCCTACTGTGATCACTGCTGTAAAAGCAAGTGTCACGTTTGACATCGTGGAAACCAACGAGATGCTATTTACGTTTGTCCAAGTCACCGGCTGCTTATACGCAAGGCTCGGACACCAGCCCCATTGTCAACCTCAAAGCAGGTGCATTTGCTGTTTGGTTTTTAGGGATTCTGTGAGCTCTCAAAAAGAATGATGGCCTCTAACAACATAGTAATTCCTTGAGGAATTTATTTTTTTTTAAGATTTTATTTATTTATTCGACAGAGATCACAAGTAGGCAGAGTAGCAGGCAGAGAGAGAGGAGGAAGCAGGCTCCCTGCTGAGCAGAGAGCCCGATGTGGGGCTCGATCCCAGGACCCTGAGATCATGACCCGAGCCAAAGGCAGAGGCTTTAACCTATGGAGCCACCCAGGCGCCACTCCTTGAGGAATTTAAACATGAATATTACGAGACTCTGCTCATGTAAAAGCACGTGGCTTTTAAAAATAACCTTGGCCATAGGGCACCTGGGTGGTTCGATTGGTTAAGCGTTTGACTCTCAATCTTAGCTCAGCTCTTTCTTTTTTTTTTAACTTTATTTTATTTGTGAAAGAGAGAGAGTGAGCGAGAGACAGAGAGCGAGCACAAGCAAGGGGAGCAGCAGAGGGGGAAGCAGACTCCCCGCTAAGCAGGAGGTCAATGTGGGGCTCGATCCCAGGACCCTGGGATCATGACCTAGAGCCAAAGGCAGAGACAGTTAACCGAATGAGCCACCCAGTGCCCCTCTACTCAGGTCTTGATCTCAGGGTTGTGAGTTCAAGCCCTGAGCTGGGCTCCATGCTGGGTGTGGAGCCTAGTTTTAAAAAAAAAAAGGAAAAAAGAAAGAAAGAAAATCCTTGTTCATTTCCTGCCTGATCCTTGTCTTGCCACCCTCCTTTCTTTTTTTTTTTTTTTTTAAAGATTTTATTTATTTAACAGAGAGATCACAAGTAGGCAGAGAGGCAGGCAGAGAGAGTGGGGGAAGCAGGCTTCCCGCGAAGGAGAGAGCCCAATGCGGGGCTTGGTCCCAGGACCCTGAGATCATGACCTGAGCTTAAGGCAGAGGCTTAACCCACTGAGCCACCCAGGCGCCCCTCCACCCACCTTTCTAACACTCTTGTGCCCCTTCCTGGGTCTCTGAAAGAGGAGTGAGTTGCTTTCTCGCTAATCCCAGCTCTGTTCTAGCCGCTGGGCTAGACACCATTGTCCCTTGTCCGTCATCACCCTCGACCTGGCAGCGGAAGGAGCGGCCCAAGGGGAGGCCTGCCTTCTCTCTGGTTGTGAGTGAGAAGCTAGAGGAGGGAGCTCCAGCCCCCAGAGACACCTCTAGAAAAAACCAGATAGGGAAAACGGATAATACAGAGACAGTCTCACGGGCGCAGTTACTACCCCCAAAAAGGATTTAACTAAAACCAAATCAAAAAAGGATTTTTTTTTTTATTTCATTATTTATTTATTTATTTTAAAGATTTTATTTATTTATTGATTTTTAAACTGTTATTCTCTTGCTGACTGGTAACATGATGCATGACAAGCTACAGAGGACCACCCTGACTGCCTGCTCCCTTCCTGCCCATTATAAGCCCATTTCCCAGGCACCCAATGCCCCCTGCCCCATGGCCCCAACAACTGTCGGACTACCACTGCCGCATCCAGCCCCAAAGGCCTGGCCCCGCGGCGGAGCTGGACAGCCACTGGGGCTCACAGACTGACCCGACATCAGGGGAAACTAAGGCACAGAAAGGGCAGTGAGTGGCTGAGACAGACCCCGTTTTTCCATCCCAGAAGCACAGGCTCCCTGAGTGCGGGCAGGAGGGGAGGCCTCCGGCGCTGGGAGTTCAGCTCATGTCTGCTGGACTGATGACTCCCTCAGCTCGGAAGGGCAGCGCGTATCGGCCGGCAGGAGCACCTAGACGCCATTTCTTAAACTTTAACATGTGTAAAAGGCCGTGCTCCCCGGCACCCAGGCTCCTGGCCAATGGGGTGCCTCCTGCCTCCCCAGTGGGGCCTTCGGGGGTCAACACTTTGGGCCAAGAGTGAGGCATCTCCTCGAAGCCAAGAGACGAGCAGTTTGCACACGTTACACATTTCTCGAGCCAAAGTCCAAGCACGGGCCCGCTGAGCTCTGGGGGAGGTGAGGAAGTGGAGATGGCCCCCGGGCCTCGAGCCCTGAGGCTACACTGTGACAGCGGAGGAAGGCAGGGGTGGGGGGCAGTTGGGGGGCCACCCACCATCCGCAGCCCAGGATTCAGTGAAGGAGACCTAATGCCATTAAGCCGAGCCCCAGTGAGCTTGAACTTTGGTGGGTGATGGTCTCAGGCCCCAGGAAGCACAGAGCAGCCAAGTAACTGGGCTCTGGGGCTGGAGGCTCGGATGTGCCCAGGCGGGGTGTGAGGCATTCTGGCTGTGTGACCTCGGAGAAGTTAAACACTGTCTCTGAGCTGAGACTGTGATGATTGTTATAATGTTGTGAACTGTGATAATATGGTGATGGGTTTTGTTGTGTTTTTGTGTGTGTGTGTGTGTTTTTTTAAAGTAATCTCTGCTCGCAGTGTGGGGCTCAAACTTACAACCTCAAGATCACCAGTCTCATGTTCCACTGAAAGAGCCAGCCAGGTGCCCCTATTGTGATGGTTTGGAGAGGGAGCCCCCAGTCACTGGCAAGAATTCTGGGCATTCAAGTCACCATAAGGTGGGCCCGGGTGGATCTCAGACCAGATGGAGACATTAGTGGGTACAAACTCTGCTCAGCTTTATTGCCATTCAAGCAAACTTTCTTGTCATTGTCGCTTAGCAATTGAGACAAGTAAAGAAAATAAACGCCATCAATGAGGAGATGGGAGACACCCCGGGGAGGAGTGGCTCCTGACTTCTGGGACCACTCCGAGAGGGGCCATGCAGGCAAAACCTAAGATGGGGGGGGACGAAGGAAGCAGGTGTGGTGGCCGGAGTGGGGGAACAGATCCGAAGTCTGACCCCTGATCTCTAGGAGCTCCCTGTGTCATGGGGCCAGGTTGAGGAGCGAATCAGAAACCCGGGGCTGTGATAGAGGCATGTGGTGGGATGTGAGAGGGATGGGGGGGGCAGGGCGAGGGTTGGGGAATAAAGGAGGGGGTAGGGGGTGATATGAAAACCCCACAGCCAGTGGGGAGCAAGGGGGAACTCCCTTGCCTGTCAGAAAGGACTCTGGCAGACAGTGCTCTGCCTGGGCCAAGGAGCGGGCTTAGCCAAGGGGCGTGCTGCCCTCTGCTGGCCAGGAGGGATCAAGGGCCACCCAAGCCTCCAGGGAGGAGAGGGCCCAGGAGGTGGGGCTTTTCCCCACAGGCCAAGGGAGCCACTGAAGGGTTCTGGACCAGCAGGGGAGAGAAGGCTGCTCTCCAGTTTGGGGGAGCAGGTGGGGGTGGGTGAGGATGCGGTGCTGGAATCCAGGGGGTCATTAGCGCCCAGGAGAGCCGGCTCTGAGAGCTCTCTGAGGGGTGAAGTCACAGGTCGGGCCAAATGTCACCGGCACCAGGGGCCACTGAGAGTGTTTCACAGCCCTGGGGAGCACGGGAGCCAAGGCAAGTGGTGCTGGGAGCCTGAAGCCAGCCCTGGGGTCCGGAGTCCAGGAGCCCGAGGCCCGGCCCTCCGCCGCTGCCTGCCCATCAGGAAAGACCCGGCCTCTCCAATTGGAGAAGCAAGCGGGTGCGCTCCCCGTGACCCCGCATCTGGGCGGTGGGGCGGGGGTCTGGCGGGGGAGCTGGGGACACTACGTGGCCACGCTCAGCCCCACCAGCGCAGGAGGTACTCGTAGCTGAGGAAGATGACGGCGTTGACAGGAAAGGCGCGGGCGCTGTTGATCGTCAGCCCCCGGAAGAAGACCCCCAGGCCTTCCTGCCGGACACTGCTCGCCATGCAGTCCAGCACCCCCCGGTACACCCTGTGCTTCAGCCCCGCCATCTGCATCCGGGACTTGATCACGTCCAAGGGGGTGGCCACCGCCCAGGAGAGGATGCCTGCGAAGCCCCCTGCCACCAACACCGAGGCTGAGCCTGGGGCAGAGGAAGCCCAGGTGGGTGTCAGACCAAGGAGAAAAGACCCCCCCACCCAGTCCCTGGGCTTCCTCCCCATCCTCCGCGGCCAAGGCCAGCACCCCTCCCCCACTCCCTTATATCCGCCTCCCACTCATGCAGTCCACTTACTGGGGCTCTGTCCTTCTGGTGTGGACTGGCGGCAAAGCCACTCGTAGGTGACAAAATAGATGCCCAATGTCGGGGTGTCCCTCAGCATCAGGGCCCAGGCTCCCCGGAAGAGGCCCCGGGGCCCCTCCTCCTGGCAGATGGAGACTGCGCAGTGCACGGGACCCCGGTACCGGGGCGGGGGGCTGCCCGGCCGCGCCCTCGGCTCTGTCTGGTTTTGTAGCCGGACTTTGATGAGGTCAAAAGGGGCCAAGCAGTAGACCTGGAGGAAAGGAAGCACCGAGAGCCTGGGTGGGGCTCCGAGCGAGGAGGATCCTAACAAGAGGATGGTGGTGGGCAGAGTAGGGCCGCGTCTGCCCATCGGACTCGCCACTCCCGCTGCCGGCAGGGCTGGGCACAGGCCGGGCGCCACCCTTAGCATTGGCCCCGGACAGCCGGCGGCACTGCCATCTCCTCGGACAACGGCACCGACCTTGCCTGGCACATGCTCAGAGACAATCCTGGATTGCTTCTCCAAGAAGCCTCCCCAAAGCTGGGGTGGGGGGTAGCCGGCACCTGCAGTGATGGGGTCTGAAGGAAGCATTCAGTCTGGGTCCCTGAGACAGGTCTGACCCCTCCCCAGACTAAAGGAGGTCACTTCCGGCCTGAAGAATCAATTCCTAGATTCTTCCTCCCTGTACTTCCCGTGGGACACCTCTCAGAGGCCCCGGAGGGGGTCAAGCGTTGAGCCAGCCTTTCCTGCCTCCTGCAAACCCCCAACCACTAGGGTCCCAACAGAAGCTGGGCGATGGTGGGTTCTGTGGGTCCTAGGACTCTCATCACCCGGCAGAGGCAGAAGGGACAAACATTTGGGGCACTGTTAGCACTTCTGGGTGGATATGGAGGGAAGCTGGGGCCGGGGGCTAATGTGAGGGTCAAGGATGCAGTAAGTCAAGGTCAGCTGTTAAAGTCCAGATGAGAGGTGCCTGGGTGGCTCAGTGGGTTAAAGCCTCTGCCTTCGGTTCAGGTCATGGTTTCAGGGTCCTGGGATCAAGTCCCGCATCGGGCTCTCTGCTTAGCGGGGAGCCTGCCTCCCCCTCTCTCTGCCGGCCTCTCTGCCTACTTGAGATCTCTCTCTCTCTCTGTGTCAAATAAATAAATAAAATTCTTTTTAAAAATTAAAAAAAAAAATAAAAAGAGTCCAGATGAGATCTGAGGTCAGGTTGAAGTTAGCATGTCATGAGGGGTTTCTGTGGGTTTTGTTTCTTTCGTGGAAAGTACATGAGCTTAGTTCCTTAGCCCTGGAAGCCGGCTCTGGCAGCGATGTTCGGACAATGGCAGAACGACTTTGCTTACTTCTTCTCGCGCAGGAAGGTAGACTGGGCTCCCTCCCTCTAAGGCTGGACCCTGATGTCACTCTTTCAGAGCCTGTGGGCAATGCCAAGCTCAGGGTTTCTCCAGGGGATATGCCCCTGAGTCCTGGGCTCCTGGTGATGCAGAAGTGGCTGAGCCAAAGGTAGGGTAGTGAGTAGGGGCAGGTTAGGGCCCCTCTGCTCCCCATCCCAGGCCACACTAAAATCTAGCTTCTACTCCAAGACCCTGGGAAGCTGAATCCATGGGCTTGATGACAAACGGGGTTCCTGCTGGACCTTGAACCCGGTCCCCATCCGTGAGCCTACAGTCCCCAGTTCTGCTATCCGCTCGGCTTTGCAAGAGCTGGAGAGGAGGGCGACTTAGGAGCTGGGCCTGGCTGGGTCAGCCGCTAGCGTGGAGTCTCACTTGGGAAATATGCAGGCATGTGCTCCGCACAAGAAGGGACAGAAGGAAAGCCAGGACCTGCGGCTATCTCGTGAATCATTAATTCACTGGCGTGAGCCACCTAATTCTGTCCTTTGTCCTTGGTCTCTGCCCCAGAAAGTGTGTTAGGGGCATGAGGGCAGGTGCCGAATAGATGGTGACCTCAGGCGCCTCAGGCTGGGGTGTGGGGTAGAGTCAGGCACAGGTCCCTCTGCCTCTATGCTCACACCCCGCTATCAGCTGCCCGTGCCCCCGTGTCTGGAGGCCCCTCTTTCCTCCTCCCCACCAATCGAAAGCCCAATCCTTAAATGCTGAGAACAAAGACCAAAACTAAATGATGGGAGCTCTTTAATGATTAATACCCAGGCCTCTCCCAGCGAGATCTATGGACTGGGGCCTTGTTGAAGCTTCAGGCAAAAGGGCTGAGCGGGGCATGGGCTGGAGGGCTGCCAGGACCACGCCAGCACTGGAGGAGCTAGGCTCGGGGCTCTGTCAATACTATCAGTTCTCCAGGGCAATGGATCCCCCGGGAGAGAGGTCTTCCCACAGCACTGAGCCCGGCAGACCGCTCTGGAGGTACATGTGCGCTCACACCTGCGTGTGCGTGCTTGCAAGCACCTGTGTGTACGTGTCCCCTCCCCTCCCTCTCACCTGCATGAAGCCTCCCGTGCAGCCAGCGAGGAAGACATGCGCGTAGCTGGGAGGCTGGGCCCGCCGCTCCCGGTGGGAAGTCGCTGTGAGCGCCAGCAGCGTGTTGCTGTAGACCCCGAACAGCACGGAGTTGACCACGGCTATGCTTGCAATGGGGAAGCTCATTCCCTTGAAAAAGCCCAGAAGCTGTAGAAAGACAAGGCGACCTTAGGGCCAAGTTGGGGGAAGGGGGGGTCCCTCTTTGCCCTTCTCACTCTGACAGGGTCCCCTCTGGCCAGAAACCAGTCCTGAGTCCTGCCGAAGGGAAGCTGAGGCCGGCTGAGGCTGGGGACAGTCTTGGGGCACAACCAGCTCCCGGGAACCCCCAGCTTTGGTCTCCTCTCTCTCAGGGGCAGAGCCCCACTGGGGGAGGAGAAAGCTGCTGCCGACCACCCAGAGGCCTCCCCCTGCCGAAGCCCCAGAGAAGCGAGACACCCACCGACTCATGGCGGTAAGTCTTAACCACGCAGTCGAAGATGCCCCGGTATGTGGTCTGGGTCTGCAGCCGCACCTGCGTGAGGAGGACAGAGCAGGCAGCCCAGGAGGGATGGACAGGGATGGCTCCAGCCTCCGGCTCCTCCTGCTCTGCCCGGCCGGATACCAGCAGCGCAGGACTGATAGGAAATCTGCCCATCAGCCATGGTGACATCTGGTTCCGGTGACAGCCTTCATTCCTGAGCTGCCTCCCCTCGACTGACTCACCTTTACCGTGTCAAAAGGGTGTCCCAGGACCAAGCCCAGAGCTCCTGCATGATAAGAAGATGCTATGAGGGGGACCCCTTGCACCTGGCCGAGGAGAGGGGAGCTCGGGCAGGAGCAGATGGGGCCAGGCCTTCCGGCCGGACTCCAAAGATCTCCCGCAGGCCCTCTTGCCTCCTCCTCCATGCCAAGCTCTGGGCTAGGGAGGTGTGGGGACCAGGCAGGGGACAATGCTGTTCCCAGAGGACACCCAGGCAGAAGGGAGGAGCCCGCCACAGACGCCGTGTCCTCACAGTGTCCAGCACCGACTGTCCTGCTTGCTTATCTAACTGTGGGGCCCTGGGACAGATTCTCCTGTGGGGCCCTGGGATGGATTCTCCAGGGCTCCCACGTCCCTGCCAGCCTGATCCCTTTCTTACTCACGCCTGCTGCAGAGTACGGGGCCTTGGTTCAGACTCACAGTACGGAGCTGGGGGCCCAACGGCGTCTTGCTGCCCCCCCGAGGAGGAGAGCCCAGCCCCCAGGCCACCTCCCCACATTCCGATCTTGCCCCCCAGAGCAGATGCTGGCCCTGGATTCTTGGGTGAGGTCACAGGCCCCGGAGGCAGGTTCGGAATGTCCCTCTCTTTCTGCTGAGGGACACCCAGTAGCCGGGCTGGGCCCTCGACACAGCTGGCCTCGGCGCCGGAAACTAGGGCAGAGGCCCAGAGGGGAAGGCAGGACAGCTGCAGGGGTCCAAGGTGGAATTCCTTTCTGAGCCCCACAGGGTGGGCCTAGAGAGTGGGGTTCTCGGTGAAGGTCTGCAGGTGTGTCTGGGAGAGGGCTGACCGTGGCCCTGGAGGTGAGGGCCGCGTAGCTTAGAGACATGCACCTTCTTCCCCGCGCCCCCAAGGCAGCTGCCAGGAGGCTCTGGGAGCTGGTCCCCTGGCTCCAAAGCCACCAAGACTTTGGTCTCTGTTCCTTCTATGTCCCCTGGCAGTGACAGACCGCTAGGGGGGCACGTAGCAGAAGGAAGAAAAACGTCTCACCAGAGATCCATCCGGCCACAAACTCCTCCACGGGCATTGTCTGGCAGGGGCGGGAACCGGTGGCTCCAGACAGGAGACACTAGGGAGCGTCTGGCCGTCCCTGATCTCCCTCCCCGTCGCCTGTCCGATAACCTCCCACTAATGTTTAACTCGGCCGGGAGGGTGGCCCAGTGCCCAGACCTCCACACCGGGAGGGGAGGAAGCCACCTTGGGTGGCCCTGACGGTGGAGAAGGCCTGTGCGGAGTGTGAAATCTCAGAGCAGGGATCGTGGCGGGTGGCCCGCCCCCTGCCGGCGCACGATGGCCTTGCAGCCTTGCTGCGGGACCAGGGGAGGCAGCCACGCCCCAGCCTCCAGGGCTGCCCCAGCCCGCAAGGCTTTAATGAGCCTGTCCAGGGCAAGGCCCTGCCTGTCCAGTCTGGCCTGGCTAGCCCAACCCCCTGGGACTGGTGGCCAGGCCGGCAAAGATGGAGCAGGGCCACCATGGGGCAGGCCCAGCTCGGTCCCAGTGCCCTGGGAACCCCAGAGCGGTACAACCCGGAGAGGAGTGACTCCCTAGCTTGAAGCCCTACCTTCTCCCAGGGGGGTGTGCAGCTTCCCCGGCTCCCTTGTGTGAGTCATACACAGCCTCCCTTGTGCACAGACTTCTCTTCTCCGGGCCTCCCTCCCAGGGGGCAAGCTGGGGATTCGGGGGTTATCAAGGGTGGCTGGTGTCTCAGCGCTGGGGTTATGAAAGCCCATTTTTCTTTGGACGACAATCTAAAGTGACACACAGGGAGGCCTGCATCCGTCTCTCCTCCTCTCTGTTTCCTTCCTTCCAACCCTCCCTGCGGCCAGTACACCAAGCACGTTCTAGCACGCTTCGGATTCCGCTCCCCCGCCGGCTTCTTACAAGCTGGGTCTGCTTACACACGCTCACTCCTCGCTGTTTTTGTTTTTTCAGTTTTTTTAAAAGATTTTATTTATTTATTTATTTGACAGACAGAGATCACAAGTAGGCAGAGAGGCAGGCAGTGAGAGAGAGGAGGAAGCAGGCTCTCCACTAAGCAGAGAGCCTGATGTGGGGTTCGATACCAGGACCCTGGGATCATGACCTGAGCTGAAGGCAGAGGCTTCACCCATTGAGCCACCCAGGCGCCCCATGTTTTTTTTTTTTTTTTAAAGATTTTATTTATTTACTTATTTGACAAAGAGAGAAAGATGACAAGTAGGCAGAGAGGAAGACGGGGGGGGGGGGGGGGGGAAGCAGGCTCCCTGCTGAGCAGAGAGCCCAACTCAGCACTCAATCCCAGGATCCTGCAATCATGACCTGAGCCGAAGGCAGAGGCTTCACCCACTGAGTCACCCAGGTGCCCCTCGCTATTGTTTTGAAAGTGATATTTTACATCACTTAAAAATTTGTTGCATCTCTTTACCAATCAGATGATGGCTCATGCCTTGTGTTTCCCACCTTGCCTGGTACCTTTATTTTTCCTGCTCCCACCCTCTCTCTCTGCCTAAGGGTGGGGGAGCAGAGGCTTCCATGTCATCCAGACTGGAGTTCCTGTCTCGGCTGATCTGTGGCAAGGCCCGTGCTTCCTGAGGCTCTGTCTCCCGCATCCTTTGGGTTGCTCTGGAGGTCATCCAAGGAGGGCTTCTAGGGTGGGGCAGGGGTGGGGTGGTGGTGGTCACGTTCAGGATCACGGCTCCATGACATTTCAGTTATTCCTGAGCAGCAAGGCGAGGGAGCCCAGCGGCAGTCCCGCGGACTTGGAGGTAGGACACGGATGGATGTGGATGCACACGGTGGGGGTCAGGGCAGAGGGCGGAGCATCAGGGCAGACCCGGGGACATGGACAACCCAAGTGCTGAGGTCGCTGCCGAGCATGAGTGTCTGACGTGAACAGACTTTACAGGGTGGGGGGTGCTGATGTAACGTATTGTTCACATCCCCGGCCACGGGATATTGTCAGATGCTATTAGTAGGTCTGCTGAGAAGTGGGGCCGGGGCGGGGTCCTCTTTTCAGGGCACACAGATCCAAGGCGCAGGTGTCACCACCCATAGAAATCCGTGAAGTCTCCAAATGTGGGTGCCAAATTTTGGAGTCCCCTTGCCTCCTCCCTCTGTCTCACACCTCCCCATGATCCCATAAGGAAACTGGGTTATGCCTTCAAAGCAGGACCCAAATCCCAGCATTCCTCTCCTCTTCCTCTGCTAGCGCCCTGCCCCAAAGCCACCAAGGCCTCTGCTTGTCTCCTGCCTGGCCTCCCCGCCTCCTCCCCTGCCCACTTCCAGTCTGTTCTCCACCTAGCAGCCAAAGGGATTCAGCTGAAATTTAAGTCAGACCGTGTCTGCGCTTTGCTCCATACCTTGCAAGGGTCCCTTCAGCTCCACATTCCTTCGACCTCATCTCTGGCTGTGCCCTGGTTACTCTGTCCCAGCCTCCCGGGCCTCCTTCTTTTCATCCAACAGGCTCCTGCCTCCAGGCCTTTGGCACCGGCTGTTCCCTCTCCCTGGTGGCCTGGTCTAGCCTGGACTCAGACACTCCTGGTGCCCCTGCCCTGGCTCTTCCTCTTTGTTCTTCCACAGCACCCGTGACTGTCTGATGCAACAAGGAATTGACTTGTTGTCTGTCTGGGCTGGGACCTCTGGCTGTTGTTCACTGATGTTATCCCGAAGGCTCAGCACAGCACGTAGCAGAGGACAGGTGCTTAATACATATTTGGCACAAGAATGAAGGAGTAAACGGTGAGGGGCGGGGAACAGCATTAGTGGGCAGCCCCCCAGCCTGCCCTGGGTCTCCACTTCTCTCGCCCCATCTCCAAAGGGCCCCAAAGAATGTGAAGTCCTAACAGTTTCCCTACCTGCCTCTCCAGATCATGCAACTCTTTGTTCCCTGTCAGATACCCAAGGACCAGTCCCACTCACCCTTCTGCTTTCCCGCTGTGGCCAAAGTAGAACCCACTCACCACTACTTCCTCACGGGTAGACGGGTTTTAGGAAGCAGGGCTCATCTCTGATGTCCTCCACCTAGAGCTGCCCGGGGCTCCTTGGGCTGCCCCAGTGCCCTTCCTTGCCGAGGGCTGGGCTGCTGTCCTCATTCTGCTGGTCGCTCTCTCCCAAGTGAGCAATTGCTTCTGTGGCCCTTGGGGGGGGGGGGCGGATCTTTTCCTGCTTCTGAAAGCAGGAAACCAGTCCAGCTGATTGCGCAGTCTCAGGCCACTTGGCTCTAAAGGCCTGGTGACCCTCACATCAGAATGGGCCCCGCTCTCTTCTCCCAT
>NC_081557.1:6625265-6695283 GCF_022355385.1 Mustela nigripes | reverse complement strand
CAGTTCAAGGCAGACCCACGACCCCTCCCGGGAGCCTTGCCAAAGGGCAGCCCCAGCCCTGGCTGGACTCTTCTCCTTGAAATCCAACCAGGCCCGTCTTCTGCCTGGCCGGGCAGAGCTCTGACCTCATCCCACTCTAGCTCACAACCCCCCAAAACTCCTCATCACCTGTCAAACCCACCACACACAAACCCCTGCCCCCAGGTGCCACCCCATCTTCCAACCTCGCCTGCTGTGCTCTGACTGCCCCGGGCTTCCCTGGGGTCCTCACCACGCTCCCACAGTTCCCGCAACTCTCTCTCTCTCTCTGTCAAATAAACAAATAAAATCTTTTAAAAAAATAAATAAAATAAAAAATAAATAAAAGAAATTACTTAAAGAAAAGAAATACACATCTCTCCTGGGCTTACTTCTTCCCCCTCTCTACCTCTAATTAAACCATAATTGAGCTTGCTGAGGGCAAGGCAGTGCCTCACCTCCTGCCCTAGCCCAGACCCCACACCCAGTAAGCACTCAGTGACACTGAACTGTGCTCCCACTGTGATCTGGCTGGATAAGGGAGCCCACCAAGCCATCGTATCCTGGTCTGAGGGTCTCAGAGCTTAGAACCTGGAAAGAGATGCTTGTTTTGTTTTGTTTTTGTTTTTTGAGAGAGAGAAAGAGAGAGAGCGGGGGGGGGGGGCACACAAGCCCAGGGATCTGCAAGGGAGAGGGAAAAGCAGACTCCCTCCACCCTGCTGAGCAGGGAGCCCAATGTGGGGCTGATCCCAGGACTCTGGGATCATGACCTGAGCCAAAGGCAGGCACTTAACCGGCTGAGCCCCCCCAAGCGCCCCCTGGAGGAGATGCTGATTATTGCTCACTCTTCTCTCCAGCTCGCATCGAACTTTCTTGAGTCCTTAGTTTAGGCAAGGAAGACATGTTGCAGTGGGTTCCAGTGTGGGGTAGCGTGGATCCTGGAGGGCAGGGAAAGAGCTGTTTATACTAAGGAAACGGGCTGGGTTAGGAGATGGGGCTGCCTTCCAATGCTGGGGAAAGAGGGCAGGGTGAGCCCACTCCCCGTTTTGCTATGCACCCCCATCCGTGATCATCCAGCCCATTGTTGTGGCTAGAATGACTTCTGGTTCTTCTGGCTCAGGAAGGTGCCCCACGGACCTGTTTTTCTCCCTGATATCTACACATCAGGCGTACATGCCGCTTCCCCACAGCACACAGGAGAATAATGAGGCACAAGTCAGCTGCAAGAGAAAGGGAGCAGGGGTGGAAGCAGCACGTACACATGCTGGTGTTGCCAGGACATGTTGGTGACCTGACCTTGGAATAGGTGGTTTTCCTGTCTGTCTCCTTCCAGCCTGGGAACAGATCAAGGTCTCCAGATTAAGATAGAGAGGACTAATGTGACTGCTCCTTGGAAAATCAAGTGTGCTTGGCCTGAGTTTCTAGCATATAATTCGAGAGTCACTGGCGGTCGTTGAGTTCAACTTCTACCTTTTACAGGATAGGAAACTGGGGCTTATCTGGCTGAGCCCGGCCAGGCACCCAGTCTTCTGACCCCAGCAAAGAGTCCATCACCCGTCATGGCCCAGGGGCGCTGCAGTACGGCTGCTGCCTGAGTCACCTCTACCCTGACAAGTCCCAGGAAGCATCTCCCTTTCACAGGTGAGGCGACCGGCCCCAAACCACACGCGAGTGAGTCCCCGTTCTCGATTTCCTCGAACCTTCGCTACACCTTGTTACAGGCCAGCGGGCAGCCCTGTGGGAGGCCACCTGTTGACCACCGGCGTGAGCAAACCCGCGAAGCCACCTATCGCGGAGACCCAGGCTTGCCCGCGCGGGTGGGAGGAGAGAGCGCGCGGGCGCCGCGCAGGGCGCGTGCGCCGCAGCCCCGGGCTCCCATTGGCTCCTGCGGATTGGGAGGCGGGGCCGTGCGTGTCGCGCTTCCTCCGCCCCAGCTTCCGCGTCGCAGTCCCGGGAGCTGGTTCCTGAGCGGGTCCCGGAGTCCTCGCCCACTTCAGGGCGGGAGCCAGAGCTGGGGGTCGGGCTCAGACCCGGAGCGTGGGCTGAAGCGGCGGGCACTGACTCCCCGCGAGGTGAGTTTACGGCGGCGCCCTGCGCGGGTTCCCGCCCCGGGTGGGAGGAAGGGCTCCGTGCCCTGAGCCGGCATCCCGGCCGGCCGAGCTTCGACCCCGCTCCTGACCATCAGTGCCCTGACCCTTCCCACCAGCCTCGACCTCGAGGGGGCTGAAGATCCACTGCTCTGCCCACCGGTGCCTCTAGCTAATGCTGTTCACTTTCGCAGATCAGCCGGGACTCCGCCCTTCTTCAGTGGGAGCTTGAGGAGCTCCCCAACCCTCAATCCCTGGACCCCCCAGTAACCGTTCTTTCTCTTTCTCTCTGCAGATGGACGGGACAGAAGGCAATGCTGGGCAGCCGGGCCCCGCTGAGCGGTCCCATCGTAGCAGCGTGTCCTCCGTGGGAACCCGAGGTGGGTCCCTGTCCCCATCCCCTCCTATCTGTATGGAGCTGAGGCCCCAGCCCTGGGGAAGTGGCCCTGGCTTGTCATCTCTTTCATTAGAGAGAATTTTATGTATTCATTAACAAATAAGGTCTATGGAGGTGTGGAGAAGTGATAGAAGACAGAGCTGCCGCTGGGCTTTGTCACTAGGCTGTTGGCCAAGGTGGGTTCTGTTCTTGAAATTCCCGTTTCTCATTTGTAAAAGGAGCAAGTCTTGCTGAGCTGTGAAATTCAAACAAAATCTCATGAATGGAAAGGGATGCGTTCAGGTTCTTTGATTTCTTTCTCGCAAAAAGCGGTTTGAAAGCAGGGGTCATTATTTTCATTTTATAAGGAAGGAAATTGGGCCCTAGAGAGATTATTAAGTCACTAGGTCCTGGAGCCTGTCCTGCCTCAGTTGTCCCTACCTGAAAAGTGAGTCTGAATCACAGCCTCCTGGAGATGATTTTATGGTCCGTCAAGAAAGTAGCGGGTATGGCTGAACAGACTGGAAATCCGAAATACGCTTTCACTTGTGTCAATGATAAACTACGCCTTTGCCTTTCATAGGCTTCACCCGCATTTGACCCACAGCCATGCTTTGAGAGAGGGGTGTTCGCCCTGCTTTACAGATGAGACAATTGACATTGTTGAAGTCAGCCTGCTAGCCAGGGCCCAGGCTAGGACTGGGACCCAAGTGTACAGGCCTCCAAGCTCCATCTCTCCCACAGTCCCTCAACTCCAGGGATGGGGAATTTGAATCTGGCTGCTCTTTCAAGGGTCTTCCTTAGGCACCAGCTTCCGAATAAGAATGCTATGGGCTGTCACAAGTAAAACCCAGCTTTTTAGACTGTATTTCTCCTGGCCTCTTTTTTTTTTTTTTTTTTTAAGATTTTATGTATTTATTTGACAGAGATCACAAGTAGGCAGAGCAGCAGCAGCAGATGGGGTGAGTGGGGGGAAGCAGGCTTCTCACTGAGCAGAGAGCCCGACGCGGGGCTCGATCCTAGGACCCCGAGATCATGACCTGAGCCAAAGGCAGAGGCTCAACCCACTGAGCCACCCAGGTGCCCCTCTCCTGGCCTCTTTAGACAGTCCTGAAAGACTATGTTATTGAGTCCTGAGGCATGAAGAATCGTATGGAAGCTGAGCCCTGGAAATTGCTTTACCCCGGGGCAGCCTTAGGAATCCTCAATTCCGTCTTAGGCTGGGCCAGAGAGAGACAGCCACTCGCCTAAGCATAACAGTGGGTTGGCAGCTCTCCTGCTTCCCAGCCTGATATGCCAACTCCTATAATCTCAGGATGGGTTCTGCCTGTCTCTGCCTCAGTCCCCACCTGTGGAATGTTCTCTGTCAAGGAAGAAGCCCAGCAGAGTCCTTGGGGCTGCCAGGAAAGTGTGTGGGAATGCAGTGGCCAGCCTTTGGGAGTTAGGGTGGGGCTAGGTTGGTTCCTGGGCCAGAGTTGCAGGATTTCTGGGTGGTTTGAGGGTCTCGAGTAAGTCTTAACAGCACTCTTCACAGGGTCCTTTGGGGCTGCTGGGGCTCTGCCTCTGGGTGTAGCCTTGGTCACCCCAAGGTGCAGGGAGAGGCCTCCAGCCCCAGTGAGGGGTAGAGGGGTTCCATGCCTAGGGAGCAGACCCAGCTGACCCCGCCTAGCCTCCGTTGCAGCAGCTGATGTGCTGGTGTACCTGGCGGATGACACAGTGCTGCCCCTGGCCGTGGACAACCTGCCCTCGCTCAGTGCCCACGAGCTGCACCGGGCTGTCCGTGAGGTCCTGCAGCTCCCGGACATCGCCCTGGACGTCTTCGCACTCTGGCTTGTGTCCCCTCTGCTGGGTAAGGCTTGGCTGTGAGAAGCCCAGGCTGGAGGGTCAGAAGGGCAGTGACCAGGGGCTGGGGAGGGGGCCGCTTCCGAAACCTCCGGCTGCTGTGCATCAGGAGAAGGTGAGACCTAGGTGGGACCTACAGCTAGCCCCCACTTTTAGGGCCCGGAGCCCTGAGAGGACACCTGGCTCTTCTGCGACCCCTCTTCTTTCTCTCTGCTGGTGGCCGAGGAAGGGTCAATCCTGGCCCTCAGCCTCCGTGGTGCTGGAGCCTGGGGCATCGGGGGAACAGGATTAGGGGACAGGGAGGGAGGGAAGAGATCCGTGTTCGTGGAGCACATGTTCTGTGCTGCAGCCCGAGTGGGCATTTCTTGAGTGAAATCCCTCCTTACCCTCATGGCCCCGGTCTGTGCTGCAGATGAAGAAGGTGCGGTGTGGAGTGATGGGTTCCGGGAGTAGTAGGACTCAGATCAGAGTGGCAGCCTGGTTGGCCCCCCGCAGCCAGCCTCTTTGAACTGAATCCTGCTTGAGGGCAGGGAGGAAGGTGGGACCTGGCCCGGGAAGCAGCCAGCCCCGCAGGTGGGGAGGGCAGGACAGGCAAGAACCCGGCTTTCCTGCAGCCCTGCTTGGCTTCCCCAGGACCACCTGTGTCTTGGCCTTTCAGGCTGAAATCCCAAGGCGGGGGCGGGGGGGGGGGCAGGAGTGGGGGAAGGGGAGGTCTCTGGGGCCTCCGCATAGAGCCTTCAGCCTGCTGGTTCACACAGGAAGGGGGTCAGAGGAGAGGATGCCCCAAGAGGCGCCAGGGCCGGGCATGTCTGCTGAGCTGAGATACTCTCCTTTCTTGTAGAGAACAGGGGCAAGAAGCAGGTGACGGGTCCCTCAGGGCCCCGAGGGGTGACTTCTTTCTTGAGACCGATGGGATTTGTGCCTCTGCCCTACAGGGAGGATCTGTCCCAGCCTAGTGGGGGAGGGAATGCCCCTCCCATGTGTCTCCATCCTGTCCGTGCCCCCCCACCATGGAAGCTTCCTGTACAGCTGCTGCTCTGACCCCCCCTCTTCCTGCTGACACGTCTTCTCCATCCGTTCCCCACTCAGCTCAGCTGCCCCTTTCTCAGCCTCCGGGTCTTGGCCCAAACGGTGGGCCCCTTGGTTTGTATCTTTGGGAAGCCGGGGGGTGGCTCGCCCCTGTGCTGCCTCAGGCTCCCTGTCCCCGCAGCTGGGCCTCTTGTCTGCTCCTCCTGCTTCCTCCACCCCCACTCCCTCATCGCATTCCTGCTCCCTCCCACCCCGCAAGAACATGAATGGGCTGCCTGTGTGGCCGGCAGGGTCACTCTGGGCCACCGCCCTGTTGGGGACGAGAGTGGCTAGAGGCTCCAGCATGAAGTCAGCGCCCACTTGGTTCCCAGGCTGGGTTTCAGGAGGGCCGAGAGGCCATTTCAGCGCTGACTCAGGTCCCTTGGAACCCTTGGCTACCCCTGACTCAGTGGGGTAAGCAGTGGCAGATGGCCCGGGGCTCTAGGGCAGGGGCAGGGCGCTGTTGGCTGGAGCCGCACTGCAAGCTGGATGTTCGGGAAGTTTGTCCTTCTCAGTGCCTTTGTCGCTCTGTATGGAACCGGTTCCAGGGACCATCAGTTTCATTTGGGTGAAAGTCTCCAGATGGGAAGGCCCCATCGGACACCGCGGGGCCGGTGTCGTGCTGTGATCCTGGGAGTCCTCTGAGCTGCTGGACGGGCTGTGGGCAGAAGGAAGGGCACCGTTGTCCCGGCTCCACTCCCCTCCTTAGTGTCTTCAGGGGTCCCAGCTGGTCAAGTACGCTGTTCACTTCACAAGTATGTGTAGAACCACACAGACACACACACACACACACCCCACTTCGCTGGCTGGCACTCTAAGCGCTGGGGACACTGGGTCGCTCTCAGGTCCTCGCAGTCTAAAGTCTGGTACAGGAGCTCGGGTCCTGGTTTAGCTGCTGACTCTTGGGGGCTTGGGTGGGCACTGTCCCTCTTTGGGTTTCAGTTTTCCACCTGTCCTTGGATGGTCTCTGTGCCGTCCAGCTCTGGTGTCCTGGGAGCGTCCAGGCAGAGAGCCCACGGCGGCCCTGCTGAGTGACCAGGTCGGTGGGGCTGCAGAGGGAGCCTCTCCTGGAGGGGAGAGGACGCTGCTGCTGGGGTTGCAGGGCCAGTGCCCCCTCTGGGGAGGGGTGAGGCAGAGATGGGGACACATGGGTGTGGTCAAGGATCCACGTTGGATGGGGGATTGAGGAGCCACTGGGGAGTGTGAATGGGAGAAACGGAGAGAGGGGTGTGAGGAAGCTGATGGCAGGGCTGGGTGGGAGAGGCTGCGGGCAGGAGCGAGGCCCGTGTGGGGGTTGTGGTTCCTGTTTCGGGTTAACATCAGGGACCAGATGGAAGTCCAAAGAACAGAGAGGGGGACTCTTGGCTTTAAGCTTGTGGGATAAGGCACTGGACCCTCTGCCCTCTGCTGGGAGGTCAAGAGGGGAGCTAGGGGTCAGAAGCGAGGTCGGAAGGCAGGGGAAACCAGGTGATGGCATAGATGTTGCCATCCCCTGCTCCTTGACCTCCGGAAGCCATGCTCATTCATCACTGATTGCTTAGAAATGACCTCTGCTTCTCAAAGGCCATGGTCACTGGCACAGGAGATGAAAGCCCTTTCTCATTACTGTTGAGTCTTGGGCCAGCTGGCTGCCCAGTCAAGGGGCTGGGCGTGAGTGGTGCACTTGGCCATTCTGCCCACCTCCGTGAGGGCCTGTGGCGGGCCAGGGGTACAGCAGTGAATGGGACAGAGCCACTCTTGTTGAAGTGACCTGAGGATTCACTGGCTAGTGGGGCAGTGACAGGGGGTGACATCAGATAGTGGTAAATACCGTAAAAGTAACCAAATCAGTGTGCAGTTGGCGTGGAAGGTGACGGGGGGCTGCCTTGGTAAAGGGTCTGGAGAAGGAGACACTAGAACCAAGACATAAGTCAGCCAGCCACATACGGGTCTAGGGTGAAGAGAGTCTGAGGCAGGAGGAACAGGAAGTGCAAAGGCCCTGAGGCACCGACAAGCTGGGAAGGTTCAGTGACTGAAGGGAGGCCTATATAGCAGGAGCAGAGTGGGAGAGGGAGTGAGAAGATGGGCTGGGGAGCTGGATGGCGTGGAATGGATGCTGGGGCTCCGGGGGGAGATGCTGGACATGGGGCCTGCTGAGGGGGAGGCCCAGGCTCTGCCAGGGGCAGGGGAGGGTGGCCCCTCGGGCCTTGGTCACCAGCTTTGTGTTCTGCTTCCTAATGGCCCCGGGGGGTTCATCTGCACCTCCATCCCTGTCCTCGGGTGGCCGTTGTCAGTCGTAGCCTCTGTGCTCCAGCCGACCCTTGGTGCCAGAGGGAACGGTCAGAGGCTGGCGCTGCCTGGAGCCTGACCCTCTCTCCCTGGTGTGACTTCAGCAAGTAACTTAACCTCTCTGAGCCTCATTTCTCCCTACGCATGAAATGAGGATAGTGTTACCACAGGGCAGATGCACGTCATCTACTTGAAGTCCTTCTGGAAGCTTCTATCTGCTCAGTTAATGCTGGCCATGACTGGGGCACAGGGGCAGGGGGTTTAGTCAGTTGAGTGACCCACATTTGGTTTCAGCTCAGGTCGTGAGATCGAGCCCTGCATCAGGCTCCATACTCAGTGGCAAATCAGGGTGGGGGTGCAATCTGCTTGAGATTCTCTCTTTCCCTCTGACCCCACCCCACCCCCTGCATGTGTGCACACATGCTCTTTCCCCCTCTCTCTGTTGCTCAAATGATAGATAAATAAATCTTAAAGCCACCGACCACGACTGCCACCACCACGTTGCTGTGTCCTCGGGTGGCCGTTGTCCCGCTCAGAGGCTCAGACGAGCTGCTTCCTCTCTCTCCCGCAGAGGTGCAGCTGAAGCCCCGGCACCGGCCCTACAAGCTGGGCCGCCAGTGGCCCGAGTTGCTGCTGCGCTTCACTGACGCGCCCGACGACGACGTGGCTGCGGGTTAGTGCTGGGCCCACCTGGGCCTCCCCGGGCAACCACAGCTGCTCCGGGGACCCGAGGCTCCTCAAAGCCAGAGATCGGGCCCCCGGGCCTCAGTTACCAGCTTTTACGGGTTCCTTGGGGGGAAGGCAGGAGAGGGTGGCGTGGGGTGATGTCGAGATAAACCAGGTGTCCCACTCTCGGGACAGCCCTCAGGTTCTGGCAGTTGTGGTGCAGGAAGGCGGCACTGGACCTGTGCGGGGAGAGGGCTGGGCCGGACCGGGGGGCCGGGCAGTGACCCCCAGCCTCTCTCCTCAGATGAGCCTTCCCTGCAGTTCCGAAGGAACGTGTTTTTCCCAAAGCGGCGGGAGCTCCAGGTGAGACCGTGAGCCCCGGGTGGGACCACCCATCTCCGGGGTCCTGTGTCCCTAGACCCCTGGACATGGGTGCGGCGGCCCAGCTGAGCGGCCCTTCCCCACCCCCCCGGCCCACAGATCCATGATGAGGAGGTCCTGCGGCTGCTCTATGAGGAGGCCAAAGGCAACGTGCTGGCCGCACGGTACCCGTGCGATGTGGAGGACTGTGAGGCCCTGGGCGCCCTGGTGTGCCGCGTGCAGCTCGGGCCCTACCAGCCAGGCCAGCCCACAGCCTGCGCCCTGAGGTGAGGGCCAGTGTGACTCGAGGCAGGGGCCTGCGGCGGGGAGGGCTGCCCTGGAACCCTACTTCCACGCAATCTTCCAAGATCCGGAGTCAGGAGACCTCGGCCCTAGGGCTGGCCCTGACACTGTGTGGCCTTGGGCAAGTCACCCCACCTCTCTGAGCCTCTTTGCCAGCTTTGTCCCAAACTCCAGGGAGGAGGCTCCATTCCTCAGACACCAGCACGCGGGCTCTGCGCTTCCCCCTCCCTCAGCCCCGCTCCTCACTGTGCGAATTGACGATGCCCTGGGAGCAGACCAGGCCGTTCTCAGATCTCCGTGAACCATGATCCTGAGGGTCACAGATAAGCCCAGTGGAGAGGAACTTCAGCACAGCCTGCTCCTAGGCTCCCCCCACCCCAGCACTGCAGGGAACAGTGTTGGGGGAGGTGATGTGCAGAGACAGGGCCCTGTGCCGGGGGACTGGCAGCCGGGGCCCCACATGGACCACCCTGCTCACTGAGCCTGAGGGCTCCCCGGCAGGGGCTGGTGGCCAGAGGAAGTCCAGCCCCGGGGTGTGTCTGCTGCTGTTGCCCCTGATGGCCGGCGCAGCCCAACATGTGTCTATTTGAGGGACTTTGTTGACCTGAGTAACGGAAAGGTCCAGAGGTGGTCCAGGTGTAGTGGGCTCCGGTTGGGTCCCCAGATACCTGTCCTTGGTCCCGTGGCACAGCCCATGCGCTTAGGGCCGGCTCGCGCTCAGGCAGGCCAGGGAGCCGCAGCAGTTCCGTATTGGCGGGAGAGGTCTCTCCCCTCACACACCAGACTCCTCAGACTCACTCCAACATCCTCTTCCCCTGGCTGAGCCTCAGGTCCACCCAAAGGGGACACCGTGGCCAGAGTGGTGATGGGCGGGCCCTGAGCCTGCACAGACCCATAGATGGGAGTGGGAAAGGCCAGGTTTCTAGATGACAGGCGAGAGTTGTTGCTGGAAGAAGGGATGTGGGGGCACAAGCAACAAAAGTGCCCCCGGGAGCTCCGAGAAGGGTGATGGCCCCCTAGACACCCCTCCTCACACCGCCCTACCTCAGCCCTCCCTCCGGCCCGGCCGCATTTGCCGGTGGCCTGGGGCGTTTGGTCGTCCAGAAGGCATAGCACAGCCACCTCCCCTCCGAGGTGAGAATGGCATCCTCCGCGACACTCGGTGCCAGGTTCAGGCCAGTGCCCTTCCATGCAAGTAGCGGTTAGCATCCTTATTTGATCCATGGAGAACCTCCGAAAAGGTGCTCGCTGCTCCAAGACAGAGCTCCGGCTGTCAGCCTCGCGGCCAGCACACCACCCGCACCACCTGCCTGGGAGCCGCGCGGTTATCCTGAGCTGCCTGCTTTACGGTTGCGTTACTGGAAACCTCTTTTCCTTCTCCAGCCTGTGCTGACAGATTGTGGGTTGGTGGTGGGCTTTGCTTTTGTTTTTAATATATCCGTGTTTGGCAGGAAGTACGTGGAAAGCTGTAGATCACTTGCCTCACGTTTTCTTCTTTGTCAAAGTTCCACTAACTCAGAAATCTAAACCTTCCTGACTCAGTGGTGGGGCGCTGTGCTGAAACCCTCCAGCCACGGGCTGTCTGAGCAGGGGGGCTGGCTGCAGCTCCCCTCTTGGTCTCCTGGCCTGCCCTTTAGGCCAGTCACCCTCCAGGCGTGCTTGCTGGGCCCGCGGTGCTGGTCCGGGGCCGTCCTGATCTGGGGCCTCGCTTGCCCTTGCCCAGGAGCAGGCCACACCCTGAGGCCCTCAGCCCCGGAGCCCCTCCTCATGCCGGGGCCCCATCTTCCTTCCTCTGCAGGGAGAAGCTGGACTCCTTCCTCCCCGCCCACCTCTGCAAGCGGGGCCACGGGCTCTTTGCTGCCCTCCGGGGCCGAGGGGCCAAGGCGGGCACAGGCGAGCAGGGACTGCTGAGTGCCTACTGCCAAGTAAAGGAAGCGGCCGGCAGTGACGGCGAGCATGGGGCCTCCCTGAGCCCCCACTACCGCGCCTACCTCCTCAAGAGCCACGAGCTGCCCTTTTACGGGTGAGCGACTCCCTGACTGTCCTCGTCACGGGCCACTGCAGCCCTGGGCTGTCCCCTTCCCCTGACAGCCCAGCACTCTCTCTTGGCCTTGGCCAACACAGCCTACCAGGGTGCCTGTCCCTGCGCCAGCCAAGCTCTGTTGTCACGTGAGGTGTGTCTTCACGCCAGCATCTTGGGCCCCGCGGGTACCAAGCTAGACCTGTCCTCCCGTCACAGGCCAGGCCCCCAGACGGGTCCTCTGCCTCCACCTGCCACAGCCGCGGTGTGGGCGGACCTGCTGACCTTCTGTTGAGCCAGTTCTGCCCTCACGCTGTCCACAGTGGCTCGGTGGCTCTCGTGTACCTACTGGTGGCCTTTTCGGCGCTACCAGTAACTTGGTAGCAGAGAGGCCTGGCCCGTGCCTGGTGAGGCTGACGTTCCGATGGGACAGGAGACGGCAGCAGAGGTAGGAACAGACTGCAGGATGGCAGGGTCCACAGCCAGGTGACCAGTGAGGAGAGCGTGATAGTGCTCCGCTCGGGAGACATGGTCAGGTGCCGGAAACGCTGCGGGCAGAGTAGGCAGAATTTGCTGGACAGACGTGTGGTGGAACGAATGAAGACAGGGAGATGGGACTTCAGGGGGTCTGGTCTGTGCAACTGGGGGATGGCGTCGCCAGCTGAGGTGTCCTGGGCCAGGGCGCAGGCTGGGGAAGGTCACGGGTTTGGTTGTGGATGTGTCAATCTGGAGATACTCGCTACATACTCGGTGGCCATTCTGAGCGGACTTGTAGGTTTCTGAGTCTAGAGTCGGGTCATAATTGGTGGGTATCAGCATCTGGGTGGTTTAAGCCCGGAGCGCCAGGATTTGGCCCAGGAGGTGGGTGTGGACCAGGCGCAAGGAGACCCCAGGCCAGCGAGGCGGGTCTCTAGGTCTGGAGGCGGGTCTCTACAAGCCAGGCCGAGGGGAATGCAGGCCAGGAGGAAGTGCCCAGGCGTCCCGTGCTGCTGCTTCCCTGTCAAGTTCAACATCCCCTGTGCGGCCGATAGTGGACCTTGGCTCCAGCATCACGGGGTAGCCGGGGGTGGAGGAAGAGTGAGAACAGACCGGAGACAGCAAGTGTGACCAGCGCCTTCAGGGGTCAGCGCCATGGAATGGAGGCAAGAGATCCAGCGTTTGTGGCTGGAGTGGGAGAGAAGGTCTTTCGTTTTTATAGTGGGTGAAATGCGTGTGTGCAGACAGCAGTAGCGGGTGACCGTGGGTAGGCGAGGGCAGGCAAGCGGCTGCTCTGGGTCAGTTCAGTGATCTGTGAAGTCGGCATCTCGGCCGTGTGCGGACCTTGTCGAGGTCTTGCAGGAGTGAGACTCTTCATGGGAATCAGAGGCGGCACGTGCTTGTGTCCAGGCCCGCCTCGGTGCAGGGGTGCAGGCAGGGGTGCAGGCAGTCAGACAGCGGGACTCGGCGAGGGCTCTGGCTGAGCCTGGCGCAAGGGGGCAACGGGCCAGGCAGCCAGGGGAGGTTGAAGGCCGTGACAGGACCGGGGAGAGGGCGGCGGCTCGGTGACATGGCATGTCAGGGCCCTACACCGTACCCTTCCCAGTGTCGAGCCCCAAGGCCTCCTGGGGTGGGGCCCCCCACACAGGTGCAGCCGGACCCCACTCCTGCTGAAGGGTCTTGGCCTGACAGTGGGCTGCAGGGCTCTCCCCACCCTGCCATGGCCTGGCCGCCTCTTGCAGCCTCAGCCCGAGTCCTGGGGCTCCTGGCCGTTCCCTGGACATAACTGGCTACCCCACGCCCAGATTCACGCTCTTCCCTCTGTCTGTGGTGCGCACCCTCCCCTGTGCCCCGCAGTTCCTCCCCTGCCCATTCACACCTTTCTGTCCTGCATGACCAGCACCGATGCCGCCACCTCCAGGAAGCCTCCCTCCCGCCCCACTCTGTTTTCACGGAAACTTCAGTTACCAAAATAGCTTAAACGTCTCATGTGCCCGGGACAGGGCCTGGCCAGAGCACCATGGCAGCAGAGCCCAGACCCTGGACCGTCTTTTCCTGGTGCCTGAGGTGACAGGCTAACAGCGGTTCCCTCCCCAGGTGCGCCTTCTTCCACGGTGAGGTTGACAAGCCGGCCCAGGGCTTTCTGCACCGGGGCGGGCGGAAACCAGTGGACGTGGCCATCAGCCTGGAGGGCGTGCACGTCATTGACAGCAGGGAGAAGGTACCTCTAGCTCACCCAGGGTGGGAGCTGGGTTGGGGGGCAGGGGGCCTCCCTGGAGAGGGAGTGGGGCCCTTACCCAGGCCTTCGCGGTTCCCCTGGGCTCATGGTTGGCCTGGAGGCAGACTGGATGGCTGGTCCGGCCTCCTGTCCTCCGACGTCCCTGGGGCTTTCGGGGGCATCCAGGAGCTTCCTGGGGGTCTGCTGTAGATCAGCCTCTCTAGCAAGCGGGCAGGGGGAGGCTGCAGCTGGGATTAAACCTCTGAGCGGAGGGAGTCCGGCATGGTCTGGCCGCTCTGTTAGACCAGTGGCTGGAGACTAGTTTGCGTTTTCCAGAAAAGCCTCAGGACCAGAAGCTCTCCTGAGTCCCGCTTCTCCCCGCCACCCCCACCCTCCGTGTTTGGCACAGGCTGTCTCTAGGTTCCCTGCATAGGTCATGTCAGCATCCCACCCCATGGGGTGATTTCTTTGCACTCGGGCAGGAGTCTCTCTAAACCAGCAGGAAGGTGTGGGGTGACTGCTCCTTGTCTCCGGAATGGGACCCCAGCACCTCCCTATACTGGTGCTGGGCCCAGAGCCCAGCTTCGCCTCCTGCCGAGATGCTACCCAGCTGGTCTTCTGGAAAAGGTCGCCCCTCCCACCCACATCTTCCTGCACTTGACCCTCCCAGCTGTCCCCGGGCTTGGCCTTGGCCCACAAATGAGAAGTGCTGCGGGTTAGGCCTACCCAGACCGCAGCCCCCCCTACCCTGTGAGGGTCTGACGAGAGCAGGGGCACCTCGAGAAACTCATAGGAATTTAGAGTCAACCTCGGAGGTAAATAGCCTGGCAGGTCATCCCCTCCTGGTGGCCCCTGAGTAGGAAGGGGAGAGGAGGGGACTCTGCTCAGTTGAAGCCAAGCCCTGCGTCTCCCTCTGGGCAGCACGTCCTGCTGGGCCTGCGCTTCCAGGAGCTTTCCTGGGACCACACGTCCCCCGAGGAGGAGGAGTCTGTCCTGTGGCTGGAGTTCGATGGGGACAACGAGGGCACACCTGTCAACAAGCTGCTCAAGATCTACTCCAAGCAGGTAGTGGGTGTCGCCTGCACGGGTAGGGGTGGGGTGGCCGGGGCTCAGGGCGCCCCAGACTGTTGGAGGCTCCAGGCTGGCCCACAGGGGGTGAGCCGGCTGCTGAGGGCCTGGAGACCCTGGGAGCTGACATCCGCTGAGCTGGGGCCACCATTGAGAGTCAGAAGCTTCCCGGTGCTTTGTGACCAGCCTGCACTGGCTCCCTATCCTCAAGTCCCCCCGGGAGTTGGGTGCTCTCGGAGGAGGAGCGGGCATGGCAGGGCAAACGCCCCACCGTGCCTGTGTCTCAGTCCGCTCACCTAGCCCTCGCCCCCGCCCCTCCTGCTCCCAGCCCTGGTCATGGCACAGGCCTCCCTCCCACACTTCGTCCTTTCGTCTTGGCACTGACATGGGTCGGGACGCCTGTCCCTGAAAACACACCTCCGCCCCAGCCGCCATCTGGGGTCTCTGGACCCTCCCCTCCCCCTCGGCACCTCTCTGCAGCCAGTCCTCACCCCTGCACCTCCCAGCCGCAAGCCCAGCGGCCCCTGCTTTGCCAGAGTGCACACGCCTCTGTCCTCCATCCCCTTGACCTCAGAGAGGTCAAGAGCTCAAGCTTGACCATGAGCTCTTGGACCCTCCTGTCCCCTCACATGGCTCCTGTGACCCACTGCCCTAGCGTCCCTGAGCTCTTCCCTCTCACAGCTCCGATCCTCGGCTGGGCCCATCTTTCTGCTGATGACTCCACAACTTCTACATCACTAGGCTAGACTTCTTTTTTATTTTTATTTTTAACATTTAATTTATTTATTTGAGAGAGAGAAGGAATGAGCAGAGTGGAAAGGGAGAGGGAGAAGCAGGCTCCCCAGTGAGCAGGGAGCCCGATGCGGGGCTCGATCCCAGGACCCTGAGATCATGACCCGAGTCAAAGGCAGACAATTAACCAAGCCGCCCAGGTGCCCTAGATCCCCCCTCCCTTTTTTTTTTTAAAGATTTATTTATTTATTTGACAGAGAGAGAAATCACAAGAAGGCAGAGGCCTAACCCACTGAGCCACCCAGGCATCCCAATCCTTTTTTTAAAGTAAATGTTTTATTGAATTATACATAGAGACAAGTGGCCAAATCCTAAGTCTCCCAAATCAGGTTTTCCCGAAATAAACCCATGTAATACCTTTCAGGTTGCAAAATAGAACCAGGACCCCAGAAACCTCTTGAGCCCCCTCCCAGGCCTCCCCGCCAAGGGACACCCCATCCTGAAACAGCCTTATTCCACTCTTGAGTCGTTCCACCTGGTTTGAACCTTCTAGCAGCAGGTTCTAGCCGCAATGCGATCCCTTCTGTCTGCTCCATTCTGCTCCGACCTCACCGCAGGCAGTAGCGGCTCGACCTTTCGAGCTGCTCTCTGGTGCACCAGCATCCAAATTCACCACTCTCACATCCCATCACTGAGGGACACTTGGGTTTCCGGTGTGGGACCATTGCCAGCAGTGCTGCCACGATCATGGTCACATGTGTCCTGGGTGCGCGTGCGCGGGTGGACACTGGGGAGCGGAAGGGCCAGGCCAGCAGGTCAGTACGTGCTCGCTGGGGCGGACATGGCCAGCTGTCCCCAGCAGTCGTGCGGATGCGAGCGCCCTGCCCCGTCCGCTCCCCAGCCTGGCCCATTGTAGCCGCTCTGGAGGGAGAGTCGTGCCATCTCCTTATGTTTTTGTCCTTTATTTTTCAGTCCATTTCATTGAGGTGTAATTTACAGCCATGTTAAGAGTCTGTTCTGATGCATTAACATGCCTGTGTGACGGCACAGTCGGGCGGAGAACAGCGGATTTGCTAATATCTACCCAGCCACAACGTGTCTGTTCACACCTTTTGTCAGTTTTTTATTGGGGTTACTTGTGTCACTCTCCAGTGTCTGCATGGCCATAGTTGGCATTTCCACCACACCCCCACCAACCCCGGGAGCTCCAGGCGCTCCGCACCCTTGCCCACCACGTGGTCTGTGCCAGTCTTGTCTGCCAGTCCCACAGATGCCAGAGGGTGACCTGCCACTGCCACTTCCATGCCCTTGTCCTCGTGACCCATGATGTCGAGCACCTTTCCTTATGCTCATTCACTGTCCAGACATCATCTCCGGCAGAGCGTCTGCTCAGGGCACCGGGCCATGTTTTCACTGGGTTCTTTTCTTTCCGAGTTGGGAGCGCGTTCATTCTGTATCTGGCATCCTTTATCAGATACATTTTGCAAATCTTTCAGTCTGCAATTTGACTTGTCATTTTCTTAATTTTTTTGAAGAGATGTTTTTAATTTTGATGGAGTCCATTTTATCAGTTGTTTTTTGTTTTTTTTTTTTTCTCTTTTTTTTTTCTCTTGTGCTTTTGGCTTCCTCGGAAGCCTTTGCCTAACCCCAAGTCACAAAGATACTCTGTGCTTTCTTCTAGAAGTTTTTGAATTCTTTTTTTTTTTTTTTTTTAATTTATGGGAGGCTGGGTGCCTCAGTTGGTTACTCGTCTGCTTTTGGCTCAGGTTGTAATCCCTGGGTCCTGGGGTCCAGTCCTGCATCCGGCTCCCTGCTCGGTAGGGAGTCTGCTTCTCCCTCTGCCTCTGCTGCTCCCCCTGCTTGTGCTCTTGCTCTCTCGAGCTCTGTCACATAAATAAATCTTAAAAAAAAAGATTTGGGGGGCGCCTGGGTGGCTCAGTGGATTAAGCCGCTGCCTTCGGCTCAGGTCATGATCTCAGGGTCCTGGGATCGAGTCCCGCATCGGGCTCTCTGCTTGGCGGGGAGCCTGCTTCCCTTCCTCTCTCTCTCTGCCTGCCTCTCTGTCTACTTGTGATCTCTCTCTGTCAAATAAATAAATAAAAATCTTTAAAAAAAAAAAAATTGGGGGCATGTGGGTGGCTCAGTTGGTTGTGTCTGCCTTCAGCTCAGGTCGTGATCCTGGGGTCCTGGGATTAAGCCCTGCATTGGGCTCCCTGCTCAGTGGGGAGCCTGCTTCTCCCTCTCCCTCTCCCCTTGCTTGTCCCCATGCGCTCACTTTGTCTCTCTAATAATGAGTAAAATCTTTTTAATAAGATAAAAAGATCTTCTAAATTAATAATAATAATAATAATATAGTAATATTACAAATGTTAACAAATATTAATATTAATTTATACTATTAATACTTAATAAATAAAAAGATTTTATTTATTTGAGAGCGAGCACGTGTGTGTGCATGTGGCGCACAAGCAGTTGGTGGGGGGGCAGAGGCAGAGAGAGAAAAGCAAACTCCTTACTGAGCAAGAAGCCTGACATGGGGCTCGATCCCAGGAACTGGAGATCATGACCTGAGCTGAAGGCAGATGCTTAACTGATGCCCCCATAATTCTTAATAAAATTTCAGAAACTAGGTGTTTTATAATTTTAAGTCTGTGGTCCATTTCAAGTTGCTTTTCTATGTGAAGTGTGATATGTAGCTCAAGATTCTCTCTCTTTTTTCTTTCTGTTCCAGTGTTACTTGTTGAAAAGACTACCCTGTCTTCATTGAATCGCCCTTGTGTCTCTGTTGCAGTTCAGTTGGCTAAGGTGTGTGGGTCTGTTTCTGGACTATCTGTTCTGTGCCCTTGATCTCTGTGTTTATTTTTCACTAATATTACTGCATTGATCACTGAAACTTCATAGTAAGTCTTGAAACTTGAACTTTGTTTTTTTTCAAATTTCAAATTTTTGACTATTCTCATTCCTTTGCATTTCCATTTAAATTTTAGGATAAATGTCTTGATTTCTACCCTTCCCCGAAAAAGCCTCCCGGGATTTAGATTAAGATTACATTGAATCTGTAGATTAATTTGGAGACAGTTGACATCGTAAGTCTTCTAGGCCATTGATTTGTGTGTCTCCATTTGTCTTTGATTTTTTTCATTAACATTTTAGAGTTGTCAGCATACAGATACTGAATGTCTTCATGTCTTGTATTTTACTTACCCCTAAGTATTGCTTTGCTTTCTTTCTCTTTGTCGTGCTACAATAGATGGCACTTTTTATTTTATTTTATTTTTATTTTTATTTTTTTTAAGATTTTATTTATTTATTTGACAGAGAGAGATCACAAGTAGGCGGAGAGGCAGGCAGAGAGAGGGGAAGGGAAGCAGGCTCCCTACTGAGCAGAGAGCCCGATGCGGGGCTCGATCCCAGGACCCTGGAATCATGACCTGAGCCGAAGGCAGAGGCTTTAACCCACTGAGCCACCCAGGCGCCCCTAGATGGCACTTTTTAAAATTTATTTTTATTTATATGTTTTTAGTGACATAAAACTGTATTCTTCTCTAACATAACATTATGGGTAGGCGGTCTAGTCCAGATCTGTTATTGGGAACTCAGAGTCCTTTAATCTTACTGCCTGCAATGCATATTCTCTTACTCTTAAATTCACCTCATGGGGGTGCATGGGTGGCTCAGTGGTTGGAGAGTCTGCTTTCAGCTCAGGTCATATGATCCCAGGGTCATGGGATTGAACCCATGTCGGATCCCAGTTCTGGGGCAAGCCTGCTTCTCCCTCTCCCCCCCACCCCTGTTTGTGTTCCCTCTCTGGCTGTTTCTCTCTATCAAATAAATAAAATCTTAAAAAAAAAAAAAAAATTCACCTCATGGTCCAGGATAGCTGCTTCAACTCCAGCCATCACATATGCATGCTAGACAACAGGAAGAAGAGGAAGGGAGGAACACTGTGACTTCATTTCAATTTTCAGTTGTTCATTGTGATAGGTAGACATGCAACTTTTGTTACCTACATACTGATACATCCTGCCACTTTGTTAAACTCACTCACTGGTTCTGACAGTTTTGCTGCAGATTCTTTGGAGTTTTCTCTGCATCAGTGAACAGGGACAGCCATGTTCTGACCTTCTAGTCTGTGTGCCTGTGTCTGTCTGGCCTGATTGCTTTCTCTTGGACTTGTAATACCGTGCGGAGCGGGTGTGGGCAGACATCTGGATGTGCTCCTGACCTCAGAGGGAATTACATTAATTCTTGCTCTAAGTTAGTATATTGGCTGCAGGTTTTTCAGAGACACTGTCATCAGGTCGAGGAAGTTCCCTTCTGTTCCTGGTTTGCCAAGCTTTATCTCGGATGGATATTAATTTTGTCACACGTGGTGTAGTTTCAATGGCGGGCTCCCTGCACCTCGGGGACCGCCGTGCTGTGATTGAGGCTTTGTCCCAGGGGCCTTAGAGGGCTCCCTCTTTGGCTTACAGCCCTGGGCCTCTGTCCCCGCTGGCTGCCCTCCTGTTCTCCAGCCCACTGCCCACTCTGCGTGTGGGGTCTCTTGGTGACAAAAGGCGGGTGCTGGCTGGGTTGTGTTCCTTCAGGGAGGCCTTGGGCTACACTGGACGGGGGCAGGTACCAGCCACTTCTCTGTCCCCGTGGGGCCATCCCCCTGGCCGCTGACCCTGCTACTCCTGGGGGTCCCTTTCTTGGGGGTACGGATCCGCCTCGGTCACTGCCGTACCCCACGGCCTGTCGCCGCACCAGCACGGGGTGGGTGCTCGGTAACTCAGGGACGCCACCGCTGACAGCTTTCTGTCTCTGGATCCGTCCGACCCCTGGGGTCCCCATCACGTGGTGTCCAGACCGTGCTCACTGACACCCGGTCACCTCTCCTTTTCTGGCAACAAGTGTTACATGTCAGGTTTGTTGAGAAGGTAGCGTGGTTGAGGAAGGGGCCGGAGGGAGCCACCCGCCCGCACCCCGTGCTCGGACCACCCCCTGCCTCCTAAGCCTGCAGGTTCTTCTCTCAGCCAAGTCTCCTCCGTTCCTACAGCCCAGCAAGCCCCGTCTGGGCCCGCTGCCTCCCGTCCTCACCCTCCGGTTCCCGCTGAGCTCTCTTCCCCCTCCGGCCCGACGGCAGCAGCCTGGGGCGCTTGGCCTTCCTGGTCTGGGCCTTCCGCCTGGGAAGCTCTTTCTCACCTGCCCCGCCTCCCAGAGCTGAGACGGGGACCCCTGCTCCTCCCCCAGGACTGACATCCATCAGGACTGCCCTGTCCCCCGGCCCACAGGCACCCGACTGCCCCCTTCCCCTGCCTTTCTGGTGTAAGTGTGGTAGTTTCGTCTCTGCCCCCCCCCCCACCCCCCAGCAGAAGGGGGGGGGTCTGTCTCGCTCCACAGAGTATGGAAAGGCTGGGTCTCAGGGAGACCTCAGGTGGCCCCTCTCTCGTCACCAGGCCGAGCTGATGAGCAGCCTCATCGAGTACTGCATTGAGCTGAACCAGACTTCAGAGCCCGCCGCCCCCCCGGAGAACGTGTCCGGCGCCCCCTCGGCCACGGGCTCCCCGCCGCCCCCCACTCAGCGCCCCCCTCTGCGCAGGCAGGGCAGCGTGGTGAGCAGCCGCCTCCAGCATCTCTCCACCATCGACTACGTGGAGGAAGGTGAGCATGTGCACACGCTGCGGGGAGCCCCGGGGACTGCGCACTGGGGGTCCAGCTGGCAGGGACCTAATTGGGGGGAGGGGGCGAAGCCAGGGGAGGGTCGTGTCTCGTGAGCTCTGGGTCTCCAGCAGGGGAGGTCCTTTTCTGTCCTGGTCCCTGCCGTGTCCACAGATGTGTTCCCCACGGCTGTGTCCGAACAGGACACACTGGAAACTCCCGACGTCCGTTATTTGAGGTGTGGGTACAGAAGCAGCGGGGCCACGTCCGGTGGAGTCAGGGCCGCGGGTACACGGACGGTGTCTCAGACCGTGCCTGGGAGCAGACACATTTGTGGAAGAACTGGTGACATCCGGAAGGTTGTCGTCCAGTCAACTGTGTGGCAGTGCGGTTCGTTTTTTAATTTTGGCAAACATGCGGTGGTAACGGAGGGAGCCAGCCAGCACCGGGAGAAGCCGGAGGAGGGCATCTAGGAACGCTTCATTTTCTCATCTCTGGGCCTTCTTGATAAATCCAGAATTATTCCAAAATAAGAAGCTTTTATTTTTTTGTTTTAAGATTTTATTTATTTACTTGACAGAGAAAGACACAGCAAGAGAGAGAACACAAGCAGGGGGAGAGGGAGAACAGGCTTCTCATGGAGCAGGGAGCCCGATGCGGGGCTCGATCCCAGGACCCTGGAACCATGACCTGAGCCAAAGGCAGATGCCTAACAACTGAGCCATCGAGGTGCCCCAAGGAGGTTTTTTTTTTAATTTTTATTTTTTTAAAGATTTTATTTATTTATTTGACAGAGATCACAAGCAGGCAGAGAGGCAGGCAGAGAGAGAGGAGGAAGCAGGCTTCCCACTGAGCAGAGAGCCTGATATGGGTCTTGATCCCAGGACCCCAGGATCATGACCTGAGCGGAAAGCAGAGGCTCTAACCCACTGAGCCACCGTGAGGCACCTGCCCCCAAGGAGGTTTTAAATGCAGTAACTAAGACCTGGATTTAAGGAGCAAGATGTAGGGGCTCCTGGCTGACCCAGTCAGTAGCGCATGGAACTCTTCACATCGGAGCTGTGTTTGAGCCCCATGTTGGGTGTGGAAATAAATTTTATTTTATTTTAAAGATTTTACTTATTTATTCGACAGAGAGAGATCACAAGTAGGCAGAGAGGCAGGCAGAGAGAGAGAGAGAGAGGAAAGGAAGCAGGCTCCCCACTGAGCAGAGAGCCCAATGTGGGGCTCGATCCCAGGACCCCAGGATCATGACCTGAGCCGAAGGCAGAGGCTTAACCCACTGAGCCACCCACGCATCCCCTGCTAATTATCTATTTTTAAAGATTTTCTTTTTTTTTTTTAAATATTTGATTTCTAAAATCTTTTTTTAAATTTTATTTCTAAAATTTATTTCCAGGGGCGCCTGGGTGAGAGAGAAGGCATGAGCAGGGGGAGGGGGTTTGGTCCCAGGACCCTGAGATCATGACCAGAGCTGAAGTCAGATGCTAGATGCTTAGCTGACAGAGCCACCCAGGCACCCCAAGCATGTCATTTTTATAATCAGGAAAAGCAAACAATTTTTCTGTAACATAACCATTTTCTACTATTGTAGTCTTCCTTAGTGTGGCTAGCAGGTGTAGTATTTCTTTGGTCTGTTCTTGAACCAGTTTGAGCAGAAGCCCCTGGGACAGCGTGGCTGGCCCGGCATCGTGTGCAAACCTGGGTTTGCCTGTGATTCGGGAGGCCGGCCCCACGGCTGGACGAGCTAGGGTCCCCGGCTCCGATGGCTCGCGGCTGCAACGAGCGGGGGCTCCGTCTGATCGGGCTCTGGCAGGAGCCAGCCCCCGGCGCCTCTGGGGTCCTGGACCGCCGCCCCCCCGGGAAGCCTTCCCTCAGCGCAGTCCTCCTCCTCCCGTGACAGGTCAGCAGATCAAGCGGGTGAAGCCGAAGCGCACCACGTCCTTCTTCAGCCGGCAGCTGTCCACCAGCCAGGGGAGCTACACCGTGGTGCAGCCCAGCGACAGCCTGGAGCAGGGCTGAGGGCCGTGCCCCGGGCAGGGGGAGGGCACAGGGGGAGGCTGCCCCTGGACCTGGCCCAGCATTCGTCTCCCAGAGGGGCAGGACCGGGCTGCGGCTCTGGTGTGGGGCAGGGGGGCTCCCTCGGGAGGGAAGAAGTGGCTTGTGCCTGTGAGGGTCCGCGGCCCGCACAGCTGGCGGGGGGACCCCCGCAGGGTCCCGCCTGCCCTTCCGCTGGACTCCGCCCCACGGCTGTCTCAGGACCGTCCGAGGAGGCTCTGGCTGCCTCCTGCCAGCCAGGGACTTGCCCTTGTGCCCCTCTCAGGATGGACAGTGTCCCCTGCTCTGCGGTCCTCGGGGGCAGCGCTGACGGCAGGGGGCCACCGAATAGGATTTGGGACCTGTAGGTCCAGTGTGGGTCTTTGGTCCTTTCCCTGGACGCTGGTGACCACATCCCCGCATTCCTCGGCCGCATTCCACCCACGCTGCATGTCCAGGGATGGCTCCGCCGGGCGGCAGGGAGGCAGGCAGACAGGGTGACCGGCTCTGGCTGGCTGGGACTGGAGGGAGCCAGGCAGGGCCTGGCTCGGGAGCCCTCTGTGCCCTTCACTCATGCCTTGTGGTCAGGACACATTCTGACCGGAAGGAAGTGCCTTTTTGCCAGTCTTTGGGGACAACACAGTGCCGAGAGGTGGATGTCCTGTGTTTGCTCTTTTTTTTCATCTGCTCCAGTTCCACGAAGCCTGGGAGCTCCAGGGTAGCTTGAGGAGGAGGCCCCCACCCACCTCAGAGCTGCCTGCTCTCCCTCAAATGGCGCCGAGGTGTCCATCCGCCCAACCCCGGGGGTGGCCTATGCATAGGGACGTCCCGCTTGAGCTGGTCTCCTCTTTCCAGGGACATTGTAAGGAGGCTGGATGTGGGTTGGGCGTAGCTTTGCCCCCTGCTTCACCCTCCTGGCTTCTCCCAGAAGAGCCAGAGGGGGTAGAGGAGAGCCGACCCAGCCCCTCTGCACCTCCACAGTGGGTCCACGGCCCTCCCGGCACTTCTGAGACTTTCCACAGGCCCAGCCCCGCTGAGCACTGGGCTCTGCTTTGCCCTCCCTCCCTGTGGAGAGCTCTGGCACAGGAAACACAGACTGGCCTGCCGGCTCAGATGCTCCGAGGTGGGCTTGCCTCCGGCAGCAGGGACTCTGATGTCGGTTATAATAAATGGGCGTCCGCAGCCTTTTGGAATTTCCCACCCAGAGGCCATCTCCTCCCCCTTCCCGGAGTCACTGGACCGGAGCGGCCCAGCCCGCCTGGCGCCCAGCCCTCTGGTTCTTTCCTCCCACTCGATGTTTAGACCCAGGTGAATGCTTATCTGTCTGCTGGGCTGGCGGCTGGCGGGGGTGGGCGCGGGCACACATGACTTGTTTTCACTCTTCAGTCGCTCCTCTGTTATCTGAGCATCCCTTGTGTGCCATGACCTTTTCTGCCTGCCCTTTAGGACAAAGCAGTATTTTACCAAGTGCCCTTTGAATATTCTCATTCTTTTGTATCATGTGACTTCTTAATAATAAAATAAATTTCCAGCAAACTTTGGGTGGCTTACGTTATGAAATAAACTAGTGTGTTAATTACACCCTGGGAGTCCATTACAGGCTGCTGGCTTGCTTTGTAGTAAATATTCATCAAGGTACTCAGCTCTGTGGGCTGCCGAGCTGAGCTCGATGGAAAGCCCAGAGGGACATTCTCCAGTCTCAGTGGTTGGTCAGGGACTCCCAGGCTGAGAAGGTCCAGGAGGGGATTGGGGGTTCTTGGTGGGAACCAAGCAGGGAGGTCTGCAGGGAGGCAGGGGGACAAGGAGCTGACAGTGGGCAGGCTGGAGCCTTTGTCCCTGTCCCCTGAGCCTAAGCCATACAGTCAAGGCCTGTTAGACCCCCTGCTGCCCCAGTCCTCCTCACATCCGGGAATGGGGGCCCTGGGCACAGTCTGGACTGCAGCACCTCCGCTGAGAGGCCAGAGAACCCAGGGGGTTGGATTCTCTTGCCCACGCTGAGGGCTCCTCGTGTCCTGGGCCTGGCCAGGGGCATCTTGTTTGCCACAGATCCCGGTGTGGGTAGGCACGGGCTTTGGCCCTGGGGGTAAACACACCATTTGGGGTCTGCAGTTCACACTGTGAACGATTTGGGAGCTCGAAGGAGCAAGCCACGGGGCTGTGTGGCAGCGAGGTCCCGGGACTAGGCCTCTCCCCTAGTCATGCCTCCTGGGGGGGTCCTCTGCCTGGCAAGGGCAGAGTGGTGCCACGACCATGGGCACGTACATGAGCCTCCACTTGACCTTTAAGATGGGACTGGTAATAGTACTGTGACTAGGGACGCCTGGGTGGCTCAGTGTGTTAAGCCACTGCCCTCTGCTCGGGTCTTGATCCCAGTATCCCGGGATCGAGTCCTGCATCAGGCTCTCTGCTCGGTGGGGAGTCTGCTTCCCTTCCTCTCTCTGCCTGCCTCTCTGCCTACTTGTGATCTCTGTCAAAAAAAAAAAATCCAAATTCTCACCCAAGAGGACACCACCCAACTGAGAAGCAGCTCCCCTTCTTGGTCTGTGAGGTGCTCTGCCCCCTCTTCTCCAGGCAGGCCTGCTGCCCACGCTGCGGGGGGCAAAGGGGATCCTACTGCCTCCCCCATGAGCACCCTGAGGTCAGGCCATCCGTGTGTTCAATGGTTTTGTAAAATATGCAAAAGAAGGATTTAGAAGATTATTTTTCTGAAAGAGAGGCTCTAGAACTGTTTCAGCTCCAGCCCACACAAATGCTAGCTTGGTCTCTGCCCACCAGACATGCCAGCTCCCCTTGGTTTCTTTGTTTGTTTGGTTGGTTGGTTTTTGTTTTGTTTTGTTTGAAGATTTTATTATTTATTTATGTATTTACTTGTCGGAGTACACGCACAAGCAGGCAGAGAGGCAGGCAGAGGCGGAGAGAGAAGCAAGCTCCTTGCTGAGCAGAGATCCCGATGCGGGACTTGATCCCAGGACACTGGGATCATGGCCTGAGCTGAAGGCAGTGGCTTAACCCATTGAACCACCCAGGCGTCCCTCCCCTTGTTTTTAGAACATACCCCGCAGCCTCCCCACCTGGGGTCTTCGCTCAGCGCTCCTTAACCCCCTCCCCACCCTGGCGTCCAGTACACCCCCAGCCCACATTCCCTGCACCCACAGGACCGCCATCCTTGTCCTTGTCCTCAAAGGGATCAGACCTTTCTCTCCTGGACACCAACACCCTGGTCAGTGTCTGACTCCTCCTCCCTGCTGTGCAGCCCTAGGCAACTTACATCATGTGTCTGGGCCTCTGATGCCTCATCTCTAAAATGGGGATGGTAGCCACACCTTACCCATCCGGCTCCTGGGAGATATGGGAGGCCTGTGTCAGGATTCCTTCCCATGCCCACGGGCAGAGCAGAGTGTGGCACACAGCCACAAACAAGAGGCGGCCCCTGCTTGCAGAGCCCGAGAAGCAGTCAGCAAGCTTGGGACCCCCCCCCCCCCCGCACCGCCGGGAGGCCGGGAGTCCGCTCTGCGAGTCCCAACTTGTGTGTGAAGTGAGGATGTCAGCCCAGCTTAGGAAGTTGTGGGTGACACTCGGGAACAGCCCATGGGGCTGCATCTCTGTGTGACTATGTCGGATTCGCTCCTTCACTTGTCCCTGAAGACCACATTCCAGAAGGCACTGTCCTGCATCTCTCTCTGCTCTCCCCCCAGGAGGTTCCTGGGGCTGTCATGACAGAGTACCACGGGCTGGGGGAACTTAAAACGATGGAAATGTAACGTCTCTCAGTTCCGGAGCCCAGAAGTCCCCAAAGAAGGTGTCAGCCGAGCTGCGCTCCCTCTGAAAGCTACAGAGGACTCCCTCCTTGCCCTTCCCAGCTTCGGGTGCTTTTCCGAAGTCCTTGGCTCGTGGCTGCACACATACATCCCGTCTCTGCCTTTGTCATCACCTGACTTCTCCCTGTGTGCATCTGTCTTCTTGGGACACCGGTCACGGGGGATTAGGGGCCCACCCTTGGCCATTTCATCTTAACTAATTACATCTGCAACAACCCTGTTTCCAGCTAAGGTCACATGCGGAGGTCCCAAGGGTTGGGGCTTGAACATATCTTTTTGGGGGGCCACAGTTCAACCCTGAATATCACCCTAATGGCCTTTTGGGGGGCTTTTTAGTGTACCAAATGTTGCTGTTTTAAGATACCAGCTGCCTTTGGCTCACACAGGGGCTTCCCTCCCCCAGCCTGACTCAGCCAGCACCTGGCTCCAGAGGACCCTGGACCAGAAGAGGTTGAAGGGGTCCAGTGCAGGGGTCAGTGCAGGGGTCCAGGGTCTTCAGGACCACCTGACCCCCTAATGCTTCAGAACTCAAACAGCAGAGGTCATGGGAACAAGCAACATAAGGCAACCCTTTGTGAGGCTGGGGCACTTCTGGCTCATTCTCTGCCACTGACAGCATCGGGGAGCTTTCAGCCGGCCTCCCCAGTCCCAGCTTCTCAGCTGGACAGGCACAGGTGGCTCCCACTACAACCTCGGCCAGGAGGCTGCCGCAGATCCGGCTCCTGGAGGGGGCCCCGTGATTCATGCTGAGGCCAGCATCCTGAGGTACATCGAGACACCCACAGGAAGCCAGAGGCCCCACTGGGCTCAGAATACAGCAGGGCAACCCAGGAAGCCTTCACGCTCTGTCCAAGAAGCCAAAGGTTCAGGGCACACGGATCAAGCTGGAAAGGAGCGGTCTGGAGGGACCATGTCTGGGGCCGCTGACACATGTCAGCAAGCAGTTCCAGATGCCCCTGCACCAGGAGCTGAGAGAGTCCGTGATTGAGTTGTCCAAAGGGTGTCAGCTCAAGGTCCAAGCAGCTTTGCAGGGGACACCGGGCATGGGAAATGACCAGGATCACAAGCCACTTCAAACAGGCTCATTGTTCCTGACTGATGAGCTGGCCACACCCAAGCTCCAGAAGACAAAGGGAACAGAGGACAGATGGGGAGGAGAGTCGGAGATCACTGAAGGCTTTCTAGAGAAGTCCTGACAGGTTCAATATAACAGAGACGAAAGGAGCATCTCTCACAGTGAAAGGGTATGGGTGGGGGGGTACAGAACAGGGGCGTCACGCAAAACCTGGCTGTGACCTTGTGCCTGACAGACACTCACAGCCCTGAGGCAAGAGCAGTGGGCGACTTCAGGGCAGATTCTCACTGCTCCTCCTCCCAGGCAACGAGGACATTTTAGAGCCGCCTGATGCTTTATTCCTGTCCCAATCGGAGAAGGCAGGCAGATTACCCCGACGTCACACAGAACAGGGTGGCAGCATTAGCCCTGGGGCAGGACTTCAGTTTCAAGTCCTAAGGTTGGCTGCCCCCCCCCTTTTTTTTCCCCAACCCCCACCAGTTTGACCATTTGGCAGGGGGAGTGGTGTACAGACTTCAGGAGAGTCGGCCAAGGTCACTGCTTGCAGGTCCAGCTATGGCCAGAAGGGGGCAGCTGAGCCCACCCTTTCCTGGTCCAGCGCCACCGCAGAGGCAGTGAGCTGGCATTTCTGACCCAGACCCCTGTCTTCTGGAACCTGGGGCCAACTGTGGGGCCTTCCATGGGGTGCTGCATGTGTCCCTCCTTCCAGAGCAGGGGCCCTGACTCCCGACAGCCACCACAATCCTACAGCCTATGGTCGGGGGTCCTGGACCTCCAAGAGCACCAACTGGTGAGGGGACCTACTTTTTCCAAAGATCAGGATCCATGTCCTCCAGACAGATTCTGCTTTTATTTTTTTGAATTTTTATTTGTTTGTTTTTCTGTGAAATGGTAATTGAGTCAAAATATTTAAAACAAGGGCTATGTGGGGAAATCCAGGAGGTGGGATGGGCACATCCTGGGTTGCTCTTCCCCCTCCCGCTCCACCCTGTGCGGCAGGAGCTGACTGTCCCAGGCTGGCAGCAACACCCCCCACCCCCAGCTGTCTCTCAGCACCTGCCTCCCCCAGCCAGACTCAGCCGGACAGCTATTTTAAACTACTTGTCATAAGTACAATATGCAAGAGGAGGTTAATAATAGTCCCAGCTCTTCCTCCAGACCTCTGTGTCTCCTGCCTATCTGACCTTGGCATTCGGTGGTGGGGATGTTGGGAATTGAGGATACTCTAGGCCAGTGAGAGCACAGGCTTTCCTCAATGTCAAGGTCAGCAGCCTCCAGTGGCCAGGGGCACCACTAGGAGGGTTTCTGCTGTACCTGCAGACGGCCTGGTGCCATGTACACCTTGCTCCCAGGTGCCACTGGGGGGGGGGCATGGGGGCGGGATCAGGGGTCAGAGTAGAAAAGTCTCCTTCAGTGGTTCAAGGACAATGTAAATGAGCAGTGCTCTGGCAGAGTCATGGTCCAGACAAGACAAGACTCAGGTCTGAGGAGGGGGCTCTAGCAGCAGGACCCTACTGCAAGCAGGACGCCTGGCCTTGGGGACTACAGGCGGCTGGGAGAGGAGGATTTCTTGGGGGCGGTGCAAACCCAGTAGGATGTCAACATCCCCCAGCTCCCTGCCCAGACGGCCCAACTGTCGCCAGGATTCCTGGGGGATGGGGCTTGGGGGGGAGAGGCTGGCAAGGTGAGTACAGGCCTACGCAAGTGGGACTCAACAGGGAGACTGAGGAAGTCTGAGGGCCCCTGGTAGGACATCGCAGGGGCTGAAGGAGACGAGGCTTGTGGGAGCAGGTCCCTCGTTCCACAGGACTTCCCTCTGCTGGGGGGTGGGAAGCGATGACACAGGAGCTCAGCATGGGGGGCCGGGGCAGGTGGATCTGGTGCGCGTTCAAGGGCAGCAGCTGCAGGACATAGGGACGTAGGGAGGTGACCGTGAGCTGGCGAAAGAGTTGGCAGAAGGGCAGGGCGAGCTCTAGGCGGAAGGTCAGCTTAGGCAAGACTCAGGGAAAGCAGGGAGCAGTCAGTCGGGCTGGGGTGGCCAGGAGTGTCGGGTGTACGTGGCCGGGAATCCAGGAGTCGGGGACTGACCATCCAAGCCTGTTCCTGGAGGCGTGGCCAAGGTGCCAAGTCTGGCTCTAGGCAGGGAGCCCTCAGGAAAGGGCATCAGAGACTGAGAGCCCACAGGCCATGTCCCCTGACAGGAGACTAGGTCAAATATGTAAGGACCCCTCTCCTGCCTTAGGGATCCCCCCCCCACCCTCTAGAGTCTGTTCCTGGACACCCTCTCCCTCAAATGCCTTCTGCCGGCTCCACCACACACGGTTCCCCTAGTTCCCTCAGCTGGCCCCAGACATTCAGGGTGAGCTGCTGGGACCCAGGCCAGAGGGAGCAGCCCCAGGCCCTTTCTCCTTGTCTTCTGATCTGGGCGTCCAGGCTGGACAGGCCCCCAAACCCGGGCCTGTCATTGAGTTTGTGGGGCTGCTGCTGACCTGGGCACCATTTCCTCCTTCCTTCAGCCAATACCACAAATACTTGTCGAGAGCCTCACAGTGGACCAAGTGACCTTGACAAAACATGCTTTTGTCACAACACATTTGCTGAGGTCCACGGCGTGCCAGGGACTGGGGGGTTTGGGGATCCGGTGGACGGCAGAGCAGACAGAAACCCAGCCCCCTCAAGAAGCTCAAGTCCCAGGACCCACTGCGAAGGTGACCCCTGAGCAGAGGCCTGAAGCCGCGGAGGGCCAGCCAGGCCACACGGCCACCGGGCAAAGGGACTTTGGTCAGAATTATGAAGTGGAAACGAGAAAAGAATGTCTGGGAGAGGTTAAGACGGGGCCCAGGGCCACACTGTGAGACAGGGGCTGCCGAGCTGAGCCTAGATTGAGGCCTAGTTTCCTGCCAGGGGGCCGCAGAGGCTGCTGGGGACTGGGCGGGGGCAGGTTGTGGATCCTGCCTGTGAGGCAGGGCCGGGCGGGGCTGGAAGGGCTCCCAGCCAGCACAGTGACTCTGCAGGTTCCTCTCCCAGGCTCATAGGCAAAGGGCCTCATGGCTCAGGGGCTCCTGTGGGTGGACAGTCAAGGTGACCCGGGCAGCCACAGCTCTGGAACTGGACCTGTGGGGAATGGGATTGGGTTCTGGCACATTCTCTAGTTGCCCTGCCCTTGGTGTGAACCTGAAGTACCACGAGTTTCTTGCCCGTCTTCTCTCCCTTTTCCAAGGGCTCCTACAGGAAATCTGGATGCTTTCCTAGGCCGGTGTGTGTTTGGAAACAAAGCTGAGCTGGTTTCACAAGATGGGGAGATGGCCATGGCTGTGAGAAAGGCATTGGAACCCAGGCCCTGACCCTGAAAAATCCAGATGCTGCCAAACGCGCCCTTTCTCATACTTTCCCCTCCAGCCCTGGGCTCCTAAGTGCGCTGCCCAGGAAGGACAAGGCTTCAGCCACCCACTCTGGTCGGCCCCACCCAGAGATCCAAGTTCCTGTTTACAGCCCTTTCCTGGAACAGCTTGTTTTGATCCAAAGAAACCTGCTGACGCATTGCCTGCTCTCCTCCTCCCTCAGGGTGGAGGTATTTTTAGCCTTATTTGCAGAAAAAGAGGCAGAATCCAGGCCTCTCCTTGGTCCCCCTTACTGTGAGACTGTCTTGACCCCCACCCCCAAGGCAGGACAGGGATGGATGTCTCTGTGTGGTTTTCTACTGTTAAAAAATAAAATTCAACTGAGTAAACTTAAAGACCCAGCTGGCCATATTCAATGATTCATCAATTAGGCCAATGTTCCATCTAATAAACAGAAAGCTCTAAGGCGCCCTACAAAATAGAAGGGCTTCATAGACAGAAATAGGATACGACAAGGAGGATATTAGCAAAAGAGACATTGTTTCAAGCAAGGTCACCTTTCTTTGAAGGGAAGAGCCAAGGGACCTTATGAAACAGCTTACCTCACTAGAGCTGATTGAGAAATTCCAGACTGATTGGTCTGAAACGGCAATTAAGTTAGGTATTCAATCTTGGTGTGGCTTGCCACAAGAGACTCCATTTTTAAAATTTATTTATTTATTTATTTATTTTAAAGATCTCATTTATTTGACAGAGAGACACAGCGAGAGAGGGAACACAAGCAGGGGCAGTGGGAGAGGGAGAAGCAGGCTTCCCACTGAGCAGGGAGTCCTATGCAGGGCTCAATCCCAGTACCCTGGGATTATGACCTGAGCTGAAGGCAGAGGCCTAACGACGGAGTCACCCAGGCGCCCCGTGACTCTGTTTTAGATCGGTTGTTTCTTTTTTAACACTATCCTACTCTGGTCTCTTAAGTACATTCCTTTCCCAAAGAAAACCAGCTGTGTGGAACTGAAGGCCAGGAGAGCTTCTAAACAAGGACTCTCTGAAACTGCCATTTTGTCCTTGACAATGGGTCGGGAGGCCAGGGTGGCTCCAGACAAGGACACGAAGAAGGGCTTTAGTTCCTTTTGTGATGGAGAATCCTAAACTTTGTAAAATCCTAAAGTCTTTTTGTTGCTAATTCCACCTACTCCTAACTTTTTTGAAACATAAAATCTAAGCAAGTTTGTTTCTGGGACTTGGGAACGATATGTGTAAATGAGGGTAATTTTTAGACTAGAGGAAGAAAAAAGCAAGCTGAGACTTCAAGCTGGGTCCATGAAGCCGCCACAGGGCAGTGACTACCACGGCTCAGGCGCCTTGTAGATAAATAAAGGGCTGACCCCACAGCCTGGGTACTGTGACACAGCAGGAAAAGAATTTGTTTAGTATTATACACACCTCACAGCCTTCTAGAACATTCTGATAGGTAATTCCCTCTTTCCACACTGTTCTTTCAGGCCAAGTCCCTCCAATCGACCCCTGGAAACGTTGCCAAGACAAAACTGAGGGGGCAGATCTTGATGAACCATCGGCTACAAGAATCTTCCCCTGGTGAAGGAACTCGGCGAAGCAGCTGTGGGTTAACAAACCAGGGCTTGCCGGCAGACTCTGGTGCTGAGGGTCACCCGAGATGCATGTTTTGCAAGAACAACAGGGAGGGGCCCAACCCCACCTGCAGATGCCTCTCACTGAGGCTGGAGAACAATCCTTTCCCAGTTTCCTCCCAGTTGTCAAGGGAGCCTATTGTCAGGGAAGGTTTTGTTTGGGGCGGGGGTGGTTGCTCTGGGAGGAGACCTTTGCGCAGGGAGTTGGTCAAAGAGGGCCTTCTCGGATCTGACCATAGTCCTCCCTCTACCCCTCCACCCTGTACTTCTGGGGGCGGGGCTGGGGCTGGACAGGGACCACACAGGGTTCTCAAGCTGTGGTTCCCCCTCACCCTGGCAGGGAGATGCCAACTGCCCTTCCCAAAAGCCTCGCCAAGCACTGGGCCGGGCCTGGCCGGGCTCTGGAGAAGGGGCTGAGAGTCTGAAGGGTTTGCTTTTGCTTCTGCTTTAGAAGCCCCAGGTTGGGGGTGCCTGGGTGGTTCAGTCAGTTAAGCATCTAACTCTTGGTTTCTGCCTTGGGGGGGGAATGATCTCAGGGTCCCCATCTCAAGGTCATGGGATCAAAACCCACCTCAGGCTCCATGCTTGGGGTGGAGCCAGCTTGAGATTCTCTCTCCCTCCGCCTGTCCCCGCTCACCTGAGCTCTCTTAAGTGATAAAAATCTTAAAAAACAAACCAACCGGCTGAAGGCCTGTTCTATGTAAGCAGCCAGAAGGCAGGGCCCGCAGGTCATCAATCAGGGCTCCCCCAGGTCCATCACAGGCTGTAAACTGCCCTGGACAGAACGCAGGGTTTTGTTTTGTTTTCTTTTTTTTTTTTTAAGATTTTATTTATTTATTTATTTGACAGAGAGAAATCACAAGTAGATGGAGAGGCAGGCAGAGAGAGACGGAGGGGAGCAGGCTCCCCGCTGAGCAGAGAGCCCCATGCGGGACTCGATCCCAGCACCCTGAGATCACGACCTGAGCCGAAGGCAGCAGCTTAACCCACTGAGCCACCCAGGCGCCCCCAGGGTTTGGTTTTTAAGTCTCCCTTTTCCCCACCTCCCAGTGCAAAAGTAAAACGGGTTGGATGTCTCTACCCTTTTGGTTTTGTAGCGTGCAGTTATGTACTGTTTTCCGCATAAACAAGATTTTGATCTGTTTTGCAACTACTTATCTCCACTTAGTATATCATGAAAAACCATCAAGTGGCCTATCCCAGGGCAGAGTTTCCTTGTGAAATACGGTCCCTGGTAACAGAGAACAACAAAACCATAACACATTCCCCACGAGCCACCAAGCAGCAACTTCACGGGCCTCAACGTTTTAATCAACTTGCCCCCAACCATTTCTAATCCTACACAAATCACAGCTGCGTTTCTCAGGCAGAAACGCTACCCGCGGACAACCGGCGACAGTCCCTGCTTCCCCCAGAAGGGTCCCGAACCCCGCCACGCCGGCCCGCCCCGCCCCCACCCGCGCGCCGCGCCGCTGACGTCACCGGCGCTCACGAGGCCGAGCCGCCGCCCGAGAAGTCACGCGCAGGCGCCCCGCCCCCACCACGCCACCGCCCGGGGTGATGCGCCCTCTGCAGAGATTCCTCCGCCGCCGCCGCCTGGAATTTTCCAGACGCTCAGCCGGCCCTTCTTTCGGACTTGCGCGGGGCGGGGTGACCTGAGGCGACCCCAGCGTTTCGGGTCGGCGCCCCTCGGGAGTGCGTCCCCAGCCGGCGTCCCGCCCCCTGCCCCCCCCCCCCGCCCCGTTTCATGGAGTGCTGGTTCCTCCCCCGCATCCCCCAAGGAGGCAAAGGGGGCTTCTCCCCCACGGAAATCGCATCCGAAATGTGACCTTGAAATCTTTTCACCGTGTCACGAAGCGCATCCAGGTGGCGGACCCCGGGGAGGCAGAGGAGGGGAGACGGGGACCCGCCCGAGGCTCCTCGGGAAGGGTGGGGGAGGGACTTTTTTCCCCCGGTGGCGGTGGAGGAATCGTCCCGTTGAGCAGTGTCCCGAGTGACGCGGCACAAGGCTATAAAAGCAAAAGTTGTGGCCTGTCCGTCAGGAGTTAGCGCCAGGGAGGGTCGCGGGTTTGGGCTTAGTTGGGAGGGTGGAGGTGGTTAGTTCAGGGCCTCAGGGGGAAGATGCAGGGGAAGGCAGGGTCTGATGAGACGGGCGGGGGTTGGGGTCCAAGACCAAGCAAAGTTAAAGAGGAAGCTGGAAAGTGGGGGTGCTATGGTGGGGAGAGTTATGTCCATAGTTTGCGCAGTGACCGGGGAGGCTAGCCCTTGTGGCCCGGCTCTCGCTTCTTTCTGGGGAAGGGGAACTTGACGTCTAGGAGGGCACCACCATGTGTAGCTCCAGTGGGCCCCAAGTTCTCCGGTTTGTAGGGGAGGAGGAAGGCAAATAGAAGGAAGAGGAGACAGGATTTCGCCCCCCTTGCTGTAGAGGAAGCGGAACTGGGCGGTTGATACTTGGGAGAATGATCAGGAAGGCCGGCTGTGGGGTGTAGCTGCAGGTGGGCCGGGAGGGCAGACCTTGAACTTGGCGGCACTGCCAGCAGCCCCCTTTTCTTTCCAGAGGGTTGCGACCCCGCCTGGGAATGAGGCCTGGTCTTGTGGAAACTGAACTAGCTTCGCGGGGCTGACCTCCCTGGCCCAGGGTGGTATGTAGTACTGGTTTGGCCTGGGAGAGGGTCCAGGCCAGACACCTTGTTGGTGTGGGTGGTGTCAGGAGTGATTGAGGAGGTAAGGTGCCATCTAAGCGGTTATTGGTGTGGCGCCTCATGTCCGACAGGCTGGGGCTGCGAGGCAGGATGTTTTGTGTGTCCGCAGACGAAATTGACCCACACTTTATTTTCCAGGTGGCAGTGTTCCTCTTTGGACTTTTCCTCTAGGTTCGGTGCTAACTTCTGTGAACTCATTCTGGCCCTTCTCTTCTTAACTTTCTCGAGGTTATCCATTCGTTTAAAATATGGCTTCTGGTAACGTGGTAAGCTTGGGAAAGTTGCCAAAGGCCCTGAAAAATTTGGCTGTGTTGGTAACGTGAAGGGGAAAAAGTCCCTCCTTGCTGAGACTCGGGGGTGGGTTGGGGGGGTGTTGCCTGCCTGAGGAGATGGGGGGATCAGATGTGTACCTTGGAGGGGCCTGCGGCAACGGCACCAGCTTAAGGTTCCAGAATGCCTCATGGACCATGGTTTGTTGCTGTAGTGTTCATCGTGGTGATCAGATGGCACCCAGGAGAAATGGAGCCCTCTGGCCAGTGTGAGTCCTAGCAGTGCAGGAGGGGAGACCCTGAAGGAGAGAGCCCGCCTAAATTGATGTCTGCAGATTGAATTTCCAGAGGCTTAGGAGGAAGTTTTCTCCAGTGTCCCGTTTCCCGGCCTTGCTCAGGAAGCCCTGTATTCAGGAGGCCACTTAAGGTTTTCAGATGAGCTTATGGAGGGGCTGTCATTAAAAGTGCAAAAGCAGATCCATCGGGCCATACACAGAAATGATTTGATTGACCCAGGAGCACCAACTTCAGGCCTCTGAATGCCAGCAGGCACCTCTCCTCTTCTGCGGTGGAGGTTTTCAGATGCTGCATCTTCTAGATCGAGCCTCCAGTCATAACTGGTTCTGGGCTACGAACTTTGCTTCGAGAAGATTCTTAAGCTGTAGGACGATCTGAGGTGCCACAACGCAGAGGGATGCCTTGTAGATGAATCTTGCAGATGGGAGCCCAGTGACCCTCTGACCTGTCCACCCGCCTGTGCCTTGGTTGGAGGAAGTAGTGTGATGGTCTAAGCTGTATTTTGGGAAAGTGTTCACATTGGAAATGCCTTAGGCAATACTTGAATGCAGCCTGCTGGCAAATTTGGGGGAGGGGGGATATTGACGCTCCAGTCTTGGGGATGGGAGTTGGTTGTGGTCAAATTCTGTTAAAAATGGGCGTTGCAATTGCATTGCAGGCAACTAAGCAAAGGGAATAGTTGGGGTATATCAGTGATCTTTTGAGCCCTAACTGGGTTTGTTTTTTTGTTTAAAGTTTCAGTTACCAAATGGGAGGACCCTGAGGGGTGGGGTGGAGCACAGCTTGACGTTGGTACTGGGAGGGGTAGAGGGTGAGGACAGGGAGAGGGTTGGGTGAGGGAGGTGTGTGCTGCAGAGGGGTGAGGTGGTGGGAAATGTGGGTTGAAGGGAATTTGGGCGAAAAGGTCAAGTAGAGCGCTGGGGAAACTGAACAACGGGGTAAAAAAATGGGTAAACCCTACTAGGAAAGATAGACCTTTTGGAAGCACAAACATTGCATAGAAACTTAAGTCCTTTTAGAAATGTAAATGCAGGGAACGAAGCAAAATTGTTTTGCTCTGCAAGGTGGGGAAGAGCACAAACATTGCTTAGAAACTTAAAAGTCCTTTAGAAATCTAAGTGCAGGAAAAGCAAAATAGTTTTGCTCTGCTTGCAGGGTGGGAAAGACTGAAAACCTGTAATTGAATGGGAATTGCCAGTCCCGAGAGGGGGGTAAGAAATTCCCATCAGCCGTGAGCGCCGCCTTCGCTGCCTCACTAGCTGCTACAGTGGTTTATGTGAAGGTGAGCAGTCTGTATCGGAGCTAGAAATCTTAGGAAAGACTTGAAGTGGCTGCTGAAATGCACTTAAATTTTAAAAGAGGTGGTGTGCTTTTAAGGTATACTCTAAATGGGTTTATAATACTTCTGTTCACTGAGATTTTGTGATTGAAAATTGAACAAAGGGAAAATGCAATGACTTTCAAAGGAACTTTTTTATAAACAAATCTCCTTTTTGTGGTTTATTAACAGCAGTAAAAATGGTTGCTATTAACCTTAGTTCTTGTAACAAAACGTTTTTGTGGTCCCTGTAACTGTATTTGGGAGCAAACAACCATGTACCCTTGAGAAGGTTGGAGTTAATCGGCTGTATCTTTAATTTGAATGTGCTTTTTAAGTTGACCAGTACTTGAGGGGAAACTATGAAGTCAAAGTCAATTTGGGAAATAAACAAAAATGGGGCGGGGAGGGACCTGTACTGGATGTGGTCTGTTTTTAAAAAATGTAGAGAAAGAGCTGAAAAAACGGCTCATAATTGTTTTCTGAGCTGCACCTATTGATTTGGTGAGGTAATAACCTGTGGCTTTTGATCTGTGCCTCTTCCCCTTGAATTTCACTTAAAATTTAAACTGCCCTGTACTATGCCCCTGGGATTGCTGGGTTCTTTTTTAATGTTTAAGAATCTGTTAGTCCAGTTTTTAATTGGTGACTTGGGTACAATGAAATTGCTGTCCGAGGAATTGAAGGAACATTAGTCATGCGTGTATGGGGAAATACTTTTGGGTGTGTGGGTTCGAGTGTCCTGTGTTAACTCTGTCGTAAGAACTAGTTCTGTTGCATCATGTATGTGATCACTAATCGGTTTTCTTCCCCCCCTTCACAGCACGAATAAAGGTTGGAGTTCTAAACTCATAAATGTTGTATGGCTATGTTACGTGTTTTGACCTTTATTTTGAATGTAAACCAAGGTACCTGTCGTGAAATGGACTGTTCTGACTGTAGATTTAGACTGGGATTTGCTCTTGAGAATTAAGTAACTGAGGTCATTAAGTGGAGTGTGGTAACCTCAAACAGAAAGGGGTGTCCCGAGTGTTCCACAGCCTGGTGGGTGGCTGTGGGCGCTCTGCTCACCTTGGGGAGTGGCTAATGGTGGTGAAAAATGTGATGCTGAACCTTAGAGCTGGTGGAGGTCAGTTTCCGGGTCCGGGGGCTACTTTGTAATATCTTGGAACTTGAACTGGTGAGATTTCCAAATGGCCTTGTCAGAAAGGGGGCGGGTCATTTCTTTTGTTGAGGGGAAACAGTCTAAATAGAACGTGTCATGTTTTCCATGTTTGTGGTTTGGGGGAGGCTGGAATGGATCTGGGGTGTGGGTCTAAGCTCATCATTCTCTAGTCCTAAAAAGAGTTTGGTTTGCCTTTGTGGGGTGACATGAGATTGGGCTCGGGTGTGTACCTTTGTGTGAAGCAGGCCAGGGGTACACACAGGGCGTGAGTAGAGGCTGTTGGAGTCTTAAGTTTGCCTCGGGGACTGCCTTGTTGTGTGTACCCTGGGTTGGGAGCAAAGTCCCTCTGCTGCTGTTGGTACCTATACTGTCAGTCCCTAAGGCTTTTGGGGAGTTTCAGAATAGAAACTGCTGCCAGCCCCTTCAGAGTTTTGTTTCTGGAGGGAACTGAAAGGGAAACCTGTCTCTGGAAGGGGAGCCAAGACCTGAACTAGGGACAGGTGAGTGCTGGTGCCCTCGACAAGGAAGAGCAACTGTGGGACTGGCCGTGGTCCTCAGTCCTTGGGTCTGCGTGGGCCGCTTGTGGGTCCTCAAGAACCCTGATGTGTCTTACTGAGAACCTGGAGTTGGATGCTGGGGAGGAGGAAGTGGCCTGTTGGGGAGGTCAAGGCTCTGCTGTGAGTGGGGGCTGCGGTGTTCAGGTTCGAGGGTCTTCCCTGCTTGCCATTCTGGTTCCTGATCCTCCTAGAACAATCTAGGCCGCCTTTCCTATTTACCCGTTCTCTCTGCCTTTTTACCTCAGCCTTCCCCCATCCACCCTGCCCTTTATTCCAAACTGGTTTCTCGTGATGAGGAAGCATTCTGGCCTTGATATAAATGCTATAAATGCCTTCCTAAATGTCACCGTTTCCTAGCAACCGCGTGGGCTGATGAAGAATTTCCATGAGGGTGCACATGTTTGGCCCTGGCTGAGAGCAGGCAGCTGAAGGCTGAGCCCCTTGTCTCATAGCCGCCTTCCAGTCCGGGAGCCCCTGAGATGGCTGCTGGAAGGGAGAGGTTTCTACCTGTTCTTTACCTGCCCTTAGGCTCGGGTCACGTGGGCTGGGTTGCTGGTGTGGGTGACCGCATTGGTGAGTTTTGCTGATCAGTTTGCATTCTAGAGCATAAAATGGAGCCTTCACTCTGAACTGCCACAGGCTGTGGAGGATACGGTGAAATCCACCAGGTAGAAAACGGTGCAAAGTACAAGTAATGGGGCCTACGGACAGCAGGAAGCGGGCCCGGAAGTCCCAGGAAAAGGGACTCCAGCCCGCGAGTGGGTGTGGGTAGAGGCGCCTCTGGGGGCCCTGTCCGGACAGAATTGCAGGACTGGCCGGCCCCGCAGAAGGCATGGGACAGAAAAGGCCCCCGCTTCCGCCTTGTCACTGCCCTTGGGGTCCTTGACTGTGAGCATTAAGGGACTAGTAGGACGTTTTATGCCGAACCTCGCCTCTCCGGGTCACTAAGTCTTTGGAGGAAATGGGAAGCTCTGGCCCCGGGTGGTGCTGGTATGAAACGGAGCGCGGCGGTTTGTGTGTTTGCGGCCTGACATGGCCTGGCGGTGGCAAGAGGGAGGCAAAGGAAGCAAAACAGCCGAAAATAAAAAGATGTGAGGATGTAAGTCCCCAGGAGGATGGGCTTGACCTAGCTCTGGTGGGTGCCCGCCCCCAGCTATCTTGTGGCCTGCGGGTAGGACACTGCTCTGCTGCGGGCCCCTCAGCTCCGTACCTCCTCCTCACCCCGGGAAATATCTTAACTAAAGTTCTCATGTATATAAAAAGGGTTTATCGTGGGCTTTACCAATACAATTGGAAAAAAACAAAATCCTCAGTTATCTGTTACTGGCAGTGAACATCTTTCCCTGTTTTTGAGGCAACTTTGGTGGTGGTGATGTAACCCGTTGTGTGGCTGTATCAGTTTAAACAATCTCCTTCAGGTGACATCAACTATTTTCTGCTTGTTTTTTGTTTTCTCTCAGGAAGTAGAGCTGTGCTGACCTTCCCTGTAGCTCCCACTTTCTCACATCTGGGGTGATTTCTTGGGGAGATACGAATGTATGAAATCACTATGTCAGACATAGGACTTGAGATTCACTCATGGTGTAAATATCACCCTCCTGGGAGGGGTTTCCTAAATCTGTTTTTTTCGCTGTTGGTGTGGACCCGGCTGTTCTCCACAGAACGGGTATCAGCCCCGTAATGTTCCGGGGGCGGGGGACGCTGTCCAGGCTACTCTACTGGGGAGCCTTGCTCCGCCGCTGCTGAGGCTCAACATCTGTGTGCATTGGGTCATTTGCAGTGGGGTGTGTGTGTATACACACGCGTGCCCACGTGCACACACGCTTCGGCTTCCTGGTTCATTTTCTGTTGGTGGTTATGTAAAGGCACTTATGTATTAAAGACATTAATAACCTAGTTTGTTGGAAATATTTTTCCTGGTTTGCAGATTGCCTTTCCTTTTGCTGCTTTTGTTTCAGACCTCGAATGTGACACGGGTTTTCAGCGGTCGGCACTTTACGGTTTCTGTACTTGGTGTTGGGCTTAGATCTCTCCCACCCTTGAAGGACCTCAATACTCTCTATTGTGGCACTTATGGTTCATTTGTTTTTACATTTAAACATGTACTGCAGCTGGAGTTTATTGTGCTGGTGGGGCTGGGGGGGGTGGCTGCTGCTTGCTCAGAGCCCCCCAAGCTGCTCCCCGCCCTGTGCCGGCCTCCCCGGGACTCCTTGACAGAGTGAGTAGCAGAGTCCTGTCGGCCATGAGGGTTGTTGTCCCAGTGGGACAGTTCACTAGAGAAGAATGTGGGGACAGGCAGGTATTGTCTCCTGGTGGGGTCCTGGTGGTTGCTTCCCCATGGCTCCCTGTTCCGCCATTCTGTTTTGAACTTATGGCAACCCCCCACTGGGAGGGGGTGCTCAAAAGCAGGTGCATAAAGACAGATCTGGGTCCTTCTGACCTGGCTATTCAGCAGCTTAACCCCACCCAACCCCATCCACCGAGCCGAACCCGTTACCCTCAGGTGTGACGGGGGAAATGCAATGTGTGTTGGGCACAAGGCATTTGCAGTGCTGCCTTCCTCTCTTTTATTGCCCGGGCTCAGGTCTGGTCCCTGGGTCCTGCTCCCTCTCCTGCCCTCTAGGCACCTGCCTGCGTTGCTCTGAGCCTTTTATGTAACAACAATCAGTGTGCAAATCAGTGTTCTGGTCTGTTCTGGTTTTGCATGTAATTTTGTTTCCATGCACATGTCTGTATCAGCAGAGTTCACAAATACATTGAAAGTGGCTTTTTCTCGGTTAATGCTCTCACAGGTATGCCACAGTTGGCACTTGAGTGGCTCAGTCATTAAGTGGCTGCCTTCAGCTCAGGTCATGATCCCAGGGTTCTGGGATTGAGCCCCTATTCAGGCTCCTTGCTCAGGGGGAAGCCTGCTTCTCTCCCACTCTCCCAGCTGGTGTTCCTCTCTCGCTTTCTCTGTCAGATAAATGAAATCTTAAGAATGCCACAGATGGGCTTCTAGAGGCCTGTGAATGCTCAAACTGTGTAAGTATATATGTATGTATATACAGCTCGCTGAAGAGGTCCATGACCTCAAAAAAGATCAAATGAACAACTGCATTATTTTGACCCATAGTGCTGCTGCTGTTGGATGTATAGCCCAGTCCTAAGTTGTAAGCAGTGTTTTGACTGTTGTAGGTGGCGCCTGCTGTGAGCATCTGTACGAATTTCGAGTTTTTGTGTCCTGTTTGTTCCCCAGAGTGCCGTTGCTTGGTCCATGAGCATGTCTGGTTTTACAACTCTTGTCAGAGGCTCAGACACTCTATGGAAAGCTTACATTGCCTCTTGTGAGTGTATCCAATCTCTGGAACTTTCTCATCTTGCAAAACTGAAATTCTGTAACTCCCCATGACCACCTCCCTTTAGTCCCTGGTAACCATCATTCTATTTCTCTGTCTCTATGAGCTTGAGGACTCTAGGCACCTTGTGTTAAGTAGAATCACAAAGTATTTCTTTTCGCAACTGGCATATCTTACTTGGCGGAATACCCTCAAGGCTCACCTGTGGTACAGCAGGTGTCAACATTTTCTTCCCGCTTAAGAGTTGAAATATGGGTGCCTCGCTGGCTCAGTTGGTACAGCATACAGCTCTTGATCTCAGGGTCATGAGTTGGAGCCCCGTGTTGGATGTAGAGGTTACTTAAGCGAGCAGAAACATACTCCATGGTACATAAGATTTATCATCTGTTGGTTAACACTTGGGGTGTGCCCACCTTTTGGTTATTGTGAATAATGCTCCTATGAACACAGGTGTACAAATAACCTTTTGAAACCCTGCTTTCATTTCTTTCGGAGACACACCCAGACGGGGGGATTGCTGGATCATACGGTATTTCTAGTTTTTATTTTTTGAGGAGCTGCGGTTTTCCATAGTAGCGGCCCCCACTGTACATCCCAGCAGTCTGTAAGAATTCCAGTTTTCCACATTGTTGTCAGCATGTGGTCTCGTACTTGAAATAACAGCCATCCTGCTGGGTGTGAAGTGGCGTCTCTCTATGGTTTTGATGTGCGTTTCCATAATGATTAGTGATGTGGAACCTCCTTCTATAGGATTGTTGGCTATCCGTATGTCTTGGTTGGAGAAATATCTTTCAAGTTCTTTGCCCATTTTTAAAACTGGGTTGTTACTGTTACTGATTTTCGTTCTTGAAATATTTTAGATATTAACCCGTTATCGGATCTGTGATTTACAAGTATTTTCTCCCATTGTGTAGATTGCCTTTGGAGTCTGTCGATGGTGTTCTTCGATGCGCAGAAGTTTTTAACTTCTATCCAGTTTATCTTTTTTTACTTTCGTTACCTGTGCTTTTGGTGACATGTCCAAGAAATCATTGCTAAGTCCAATGTTAGGGACTGTTTATTGCTACTTTGAGAAGTATGTCGGTATTCTTAATTCCTGTTTTTGAACTTACTGGTTAATTTATTTTACCACTTGATTTTACTCTCTGCCTTTTCCTCTTTGACCACTTACCGTGTGAAATTCCATATTGCGTTTCATTAACAATCATGAATTCTTCACTTCAGAAGGTAAGCTTTTGCCAGTTACAATTATCAAACTTAGTCTGGTTTATTCCTTTTATTGTTGGTGCAAGAAGTATTATCACACAAGGACTTTTAAAACATTCGTATACCAAGTCCAGTAAGAACTAAGTCTGTTGGTTTTGCTTCTAGTTACTTTTTCTTTATTATCTAAACGTGTATGTACTCTCACCGTTTAATAAGTACTCTTTGCCATTTAAGGACCTATGAATCCAACTTAGGAGTAGATCTAAGTTAATTACAAAGTTGAAATATCAAACTTTTACTGAGTAAATACTATGTTTGTTTTGTTCCAGGTCAATACTAATGTCTTAACGATCATCCACGTAATCTGTTTCTGAAGTTTTTAGCCTCCAGTTTCTGTTGTTTTTAATCAAATACAGCAACTATTGATGACTGTCACTGTTTTTTAAAACATATTAAGTGGAGGCTCTGCTATTCCTCTTAAGGCAAGAATATTCTCTCCCTGTTGGAACTCAAGTACACAAAACTGGGTTAATCTTTTGATTCATGACATAACATGGCTCTTTCATTTGCTTCCATGTTTTTAATAATGTAGTAAGCATTTCTGGATCTTCTGTTCAGTATGAAAACTAGGACCTGAGACAGTAGCTTCCTCTGCCCATGGGGTCATCCCCCCGCCATCTCCCTGCCTCCCTCTGGGCCAACTTACCATCATCCTGAATACCGGGTTATCTTTACTTGCTTTCTTTTCATATAGCACTTAAAAAACAAACAAAAAACTACCAAAGTATGTTTTTTAAGGAAGCTCCAGGCCTTCACAGCCCCTCCGGGACAGCACAACACGACAGCTCTCCCTCTCTGTGCTGTCTGGGTCTGGGACTGTCCATTTAGCACAAAACGAGAATGGACCCAGCAGACTCCGTCTTCTTCTGGTGCTCTTTCCCCTAAGCAGGTTGAAAAACAAACTATTCTAGGACAGCAGTTGGGACCTGTGCAGAACGCTGCATTTGATTGTATCTCGTTGGTTGCTTTGTTTGGTCTGTTGAAATCTCACCTGGCATCCGTCTGCAGGCATTTCTGATCCTAAGTGGTAAGGAACTGGGCTCAGTGCGCCCAGTCCGTGTCCTCTCCTGCCCTTCCGCTCAGCACTGCCCCCGCTGCTTTCTCGGAGGCCACCAAGTGCCAGGAGCACAGGTGGGAACCGGGCTCTAATAGGGTCCCGGAAAGCTTAACACTGGGAATGCCAACGCCCAGGATCTGGCCTGGCAGCCTTATCTTTGCCCCCTTAGCCTCTGGGGTAATCGGTGCACTGTCCCCCTGACTCCTCCGTTGATGAAACTGTAGTGTGACCAGCTGTCTGTGTGTCACTGCGAGGCCCCGCCCCTCCCCCATGCTGACCTCCATGACAAGGCTCTGAGGGTTTTGTTCTGATTTCTTTCAAGGTATAAAAAATGTTGAAAGTAATAACCTGCATGTGTTAAAAATTCAAACCCTCTGGAGGAGATGGAGTGACATCTTTCTCTAACCCCCAGGCTCCCTTCCCACAGGGGCCAGTACCGTGGCCAGTTGCTGGCTCTTTCCGAAGAACCCTGTGTAGGTATTTCACTGAAGATCTGCTGTACCATACCCTGGCTTGTACTTCGGACTATTCGGTGAGCAATAGTACCTCAAGGAGCTCACTGCAGATCTTCTATGGTCTGCTTTGGGCTTTTGCACATCTGTGTGATAGTCTTTGTTCGAATTACCCATTTCCCTTTTGGGGAACAATTAGATTGTTCCAGCAGTTTTTACTGTGTATAAGGCTATGCTGAGTATAGGGTAGCTGTGCCCCTGAGGGAAGCTTTCCTTACAGGAGGATTCTGGGTCACAGTCCAGGTGGCTTTCTAAACGTGATGGCCACTGCCTGCTTATGTACTGGGGGGTTAACTTGTTCCGTCGACACCTTTACCAACACTGTGTTCTTAAGTTGGGTGGTTATGTGAAAATAGTATTTCACTGTAGTTTTGACTCTGTTTCTATCGGGCTGTGTGCCTGATTCTCAAGAGCGTGATCTACTGTAGAAATAACCCCTTTGTCACTTGTGCTGCGAATACTTTCCTGTTGTCATTGATCCTGATTTTTATGTTTCATGCTGAAAATTTGCTGTTCGGGGTTTCAAATACAGTTACTTATCAACGTTTTCTTTTATGGCTTCTGGGCTTTAGGACTGAGGTTGCAAAGGGCCTGTCTTTAGGAAGGGCACCTCAGGCTTCCCCAGCCCGCCAGCAGCGGCAGTTCCCGCAGCCCTGCCCTGGCGTTTTGGAGTTCATCTTCGCCGATCGGAAGGCAGATTCAGTATCTCCGTGTTTCACTTTCTGATGCTGTGAAGCTGGGCTTTGTTGGCTGAACTGTACGTCTGCTTTGTGCTTCGCTTATGTTTCCACTTCTGAGAAGTCTTGGCTTGAGGACGTTGACCCTTCTGTACTGCAAAACAGATTTCAGGCTTGCAGTGTGCCTTTCTTCTCTCTTTTCCTTTCTTGAGCACAGTTGACCCACGACATGTCACCGGTTTCAGGTTGTAGTTTGCCTTTTAAAGGTACATGTTGGATCTTGCCGATGGTTTTAAGTTTCGTCATCAAATCTGTTACTATTGTGGTTTCATACTTGGATGTTAGACTGTTTCCCACTGGTTTCTAGTGCTTTCATTTTTGACATTTGAGATAACTCTAATCCATCTAGAAGTCGTTTGTACAGTATGAGGTAAGAATCTAATTATTTCAGGATGGCTAACCGATGTTCCCAGTACCACTCCGAATAATGCTTTCTCTACTGATGCAGAATGGCACTTGTCGGTTATGGACTAAATATTTAATATAATTGACTCTATTTCTGAACCTTCTCGTCTTCCTCCATTTTGTCTTTCCTCTCCCAGCCCAGTGTGTCCATGTGTTAGCTTTATCATACCTGATGATAGTATCTTACGTGATTGTAATATGTGCTACCATCCCCTGGCATTCTTTTGGAAGGTCTTCTGATTCTTACTGGAATTGCATCACATTTATCAATATATTACGATACCGAGACAGTCCATCCCTGCTCATTCAGGATAGGATGATTTTCATGGAATTTTAGACTTGTGCAAGTTACGTACATTTGTGACCTTTGCTTCTAGAAATGTTACATTCTGTGTTGTGGTGAGATACATTTTTCTGTTAAAATTTCTGGGGCGCCTGGGTGGCTCAGTCGGTTAGGCATCTGCCTTTAGCTCAGGTCATAATCCCAGGGTCCTGGGATCAGGCCCCACATGGCAGGCTCCCAGCTCAGCGGAGAGTCTGCTTCTCCCTCTGCCTGTCTCTTTCTCTGTCTCTCATGAATAGATAAAATCTTAAAGAAAATAAAATTTCTGATTAAGGTAGTCCTTACTTCAGCAGCACATGTATGTACTAAGATTGAAAGGACACTGAGATCAGCATGGCCCCCATACAGCGATGACATGCAAATCGGTGAAGTGTTCCATATTTTAAAAAATAAAGACTTCTGATTAAGGTAGCATGTAGTAAGACTTGTTTTGTATATATACACATTATTTTGAAAGTAAATATGCTGATTATTTACATGTTGGCAGACAGGGCGGGTGCTTGAGTCAGATGACTGCTCCCATGCTGGACCATCTCCCTGCCTCAGTTTCTCCGTGTGTAAGAAGGGATAATCCTGGTACCCAGTAAGAAATGGGGTGAGGGTTAATGAAATGATGGAAGGCCCCGCTGACACGGGGTGAGCACCGTTCTGTTGGGGTGTAAAAGTAAGAGTCGTCCACTGGCTCTGTCCTCGATGGGATTTATTTCGTTTTCTGCGCTGCTCTTTTGTCTCGCTCGCATGGGCTGTCCTCACTCATGAGCCAGGAGCACTGCGGTCTTGTTCCCACCTAGCCTTCTGGTGGGCTCTGCCAGCAGATGGAGAAGGGTCGGGCTGGCCCCGGAGGTGCTGGTGAGCCCCAAGCAGCACACATCGGGCTGCCCATTGATGGTCTTTCCAGTGGTCCTCAGTGTGGGCGATTGGCTGATAAACATTCTAAGTTTTAATATTTGCGTATTTTAACAAGTACTTGAAAAGTGCTGGTTTTCTATTTATGGTGGTAGCATAATGTCTCCTTTTAAAAGGAATTTATTTTTCCTCTTTTTAATTGAAATCTCCCACACATACCGTAAAATTAGTGCTTCTGCAGTATATCATTCCGTGGTTTTTAGTATACTCCGCGTGTTTGCAACCATCACTATTCCCCATTTCCAGAACATCTTCCCAGATGGAAGCCGGTACCCATGAAGCAGTAACTCCCCATCCCGCCCTCCAGCGGGCCCTGGTGACGTTCATCCTGCCGTCTGTCTGTCTGGACGTGCGTGTTCTAGGTTCCTCACGGAAGTGGACTCACAGTATTTGTCCCCGCATGTCCGTCTCAATTTGGCGTAATGTTCTCAGCGTTCGTTCACGTAAGGGCACCTCGCTCCTTTGTGGGGTGAGACCACATTTTGTTTATCTGGTCATCAGTGGGACACTTGGGATGTGTCCGATTTGGGGGCTGTTAGGAATAATGCTGCTGTGAGCTTTTTATGTGAACCTGTTTCACATTGGCTTTGATATGTACCTAGGAGTGGAACCGCCTGCTTGCTGGGTCTGATGGTAACTCTCTGTTTAACTTTCTGAGGAGCTGCCAAGCTGTCCTCCGGTGTAGCTGCACCATTTTTCATGCCCGCCAGTAACTTAGGAGGGTTCCAGCTTCTCGATGACCTCGTCAATACTTTTCTTACCTGGCTTTTTGTGCCTTTTTTTTAATAGAAGTTCTCTGCCCAGCGTGGGGCTTGAACTCCTGCCCCGGACCCGCGTGCTCCTCTGACTGTGGCCGTCCCGTGGGTGTGCAGTGGTGTCTCGGGTCAGTTTGGTTTGCGCTTGTTGGCGGCGTGTGGATCTTCGGAGGAGTGTGTACTGACCCTTTGTTCCCCTTCTGATTGGGGGTTTCTCGTCTCATTCCTGGATTTTAAGAGTTCTTGTACATTCTGGGTACTAGACCCTGATCAGAGAGCTGATTGCCAGATACATGTTCCCTTCTGGGGGTTGTGTTTCCACTTCTCTTCGTGGTGTTCTTTGACATAAATTTGTATTTTAAAAGTAACTGGATTCAAGGGGAAAAAAAGTGGGACGGGCCGTACTCAGATGCGGCGGCCAATGTCCAGGTGTTGGGTGAATGATGGTGTGGGGGCAGAGAACAGAGTGTGACCTGATCCTGCTCTGGTGAGTCCCTCCACCGGCGGTGTCCCCAAGTGTCGCCTGGTGCAAGAGCTGGCATCGTCTGGCAGTAGATGGCTTAGAATATTCTCTTTGTCTTTTAAATGCATAATAGATACTGTATTTATGCAGTTGTCTTTCCTGCATCTTTTTTTTTTTTTTTTTTGAACGAGCATCCAGTCTTCCTGCTTCCATGTTCTCACATTCCTCACAATTAATTGTGATTAATTAATCATGGAATATTGAGTGCGCCCGTGATTTCTGAGACAAACCATTCCCAGGCCTGGTGCTTTGGTCTGCCTGCACAGAAGTGAATCAGTGGGTTCACTTCACCTTCAGGGCACGCTCAAGTGTTGGTCCCAGGATGTCCCAAAAGGCAGAGGCACCGCCGAGAGCCCAGCTTTGAGCTGGACATCTGGGTTTCTGTTCCCTGCTTTGCCACTTACTAGCACATGACTTTGGCCAAATGTCTTTAATCCTGGAAGCCAGTTTTCCTTGATAAAATGGGGACAGAAATCCAGTTGGAACCGACTGTGTGGTTGGGGTGAACGTGATAGGAGCGCGCAGGGCCCAGGGGCTGGGAGCGAGGGGCACCGCCGTCTCCTGGCCTCGTCGGCATAGAAATACCGTGGGCGAATATTTGAGCACCGAGTTCTGAAATGCTGCCTGGGCTGCCACTTCCTTTGAAGATGCGGTGGTGGTTTTCAAAAACTCTGAATTTCTTGTACAGGCAAGTCCATATTTCTATTTCATCGTAAGTCAGGTGTTCAAGCTTAAATTTTCTAAGAAAATTGCCATTTTCATATGTATTAATGTGGAGCAGGGTTTTTTGGCATTTTAATCTTTTTTTTTTTTTTTTAAGCAGGCTCCCTGCTGAGCAGAGAGCCCGATGCGATGTGGGACTCGATCCCAGGACCCTGAGATCATGACCTGAGCTGAAGGCAGAGGCTTAACCCTCTGAGCCACCCAGGCGCCCTGGCATTTTAATCTTTATCAATAGTTTTCACTTTTTGTTCCTGGTCTTTCTTTATCTGAATCAGACTTTCAAGAAACCTATTTTATTGGCCTTTTCAAAGCAGCAGCTTTAGGTAGGATAGGCAGGTCTGCTACCTTCATGTTGTAATTTGTTAATTCTGCTGCTTTTCTCGGATGTCGGATGTTCTGTTACTCTTCTTCCAGAGGCCCGCAGAGGCGTGCGGAATCGGGAGCCCCGGGAGGGCAGGGAGGCCGCACGCAGCGATGGAGGCTCGGGCTGAGGCAGTCCGTCCTGCACCAGCCCTGCCCAGGCCAGCTCGCCCAGGGAGGGCGGCCTTTGAGCTCTCCTTGGAAGGGTAGACGAACCCGTAAGGAAGAGCCTTCCCAGCTGAGAGAAGGGCATGAGCAAAGCCTCTGAGCTGTGAGGGGACTGGCAGGAGCTAGGAGAGCAGCGTGGGGCTTCGGGGCCGGGGACAGGGGGGATTCATGATGTGCCCCGCAGGGCACTGGAGACTCGCCCTCTGTATTTGGGGAAAGACTTGGTTGTCCTTCTTTCCCATACGCTTGGTTGTTGCAGTTTTGATACATAATTTGAACGTAGTTATTAAGGATATGCTTTAAAATTTCCAGTAGTTTGGAAGGTTGTGTTTATTTTTTTGTTTTTTGTTTTGTTTTATTTTGTTTTGTTTTAACTATTACAGTCCATTGCTGGCTTAATGAATGGTTACCTGAGGCAGTGCCCTGTGTGGTCTCTGCCTTCCTGATCTGGGCTCCCTGTCTTCATCGCTTAAGGTCCGATGATTCTTACAGAAGTTCTACGGCATGTGAGGGTGTTCTTGGTCCCGTTCCAGATTTTGGATCGTCCCTCTCGATGGTAGTGGGTCCCATCCAAACCCACTGTATCCCTCTGTAATGAGAAGTGTGATGACATTTTCCCCAGCACTGCTGGTTCCCTGACCGCCCCTCGGCCTCCCCCGGCCCCCCGGATTGCTCACCAGCTCTGTTCTGTGTTCGCTGCAGCGTGTGCTACGTGGAGACTGCGGTCTGGAGTGCTCGATGCTGGTGGCCCCCCTCACCAGCCTACCCCGTACCCAGCCCCCTAGCCTGACTGCCGCCTTGTTTACATTTGAATGAAGTGCTTGTGTGTTGGGGAATTTTCCACTGGTGAATTTGGAAAGTATTTTTACATCTAATTTCTGCTTCCTGCTCACAGCCGTGTTCATCGAATGCAGTTGGGACTGGTAATTACTTTGCTTCTTACACTCCTGGTGATGTGGCGGTTACCCATGCTCAACCCACCTGTTCTGCTTGAGGTCCTCCCACCCCGGGTGTGAGCCTGCCTGGGCGCCACCCCCCCCCCGGGGGGGGGGGGCTTCCAGGTGGGCACTTTGTGATGGTAAATTACATAGGCACGGACACCTTTGGGCAAATCCCTTTCATACCTCAAGGCTGCTTAGGCAGCGGCACTCACCCCCCACCTGCGGGAAGGAAGGGGCGACAGCTGCTGGGTTCTTGGCTTGATGCCCTGTGTCCCCCAGCGCTGCGAAGGGGCCACAGTTCCTTTCCCCCTGCCCTGCCACACAGTTTTTCTTGGTTTTTTTTTTTTTTTTTTTAAGATTTTATTTATTTATTTGACAGACAGAGATCACAAGTAGGCAGAGAGAGAGAGAGAGAGAGAGAGGGAAGCAGGCTTCCTGCGGAGCAGAGAGCCCAATGCAGGGCTCGATCCCAGGACCCTGAGATCATGACCCGAGCTGAAGGCAGCAGCCCAAACCACTGAGCCACCCAGGTGCCCTGTTTTTCCTGGTTTTGACTGTGTGTGCGAAGCCATTTTAGTTTTCGCCAGGGACACATGTCCCGGCGTGGGTGACTCTCTGGTTGCCTTAAGTACACGCCTCACGGGTTTTGTCACTAACGTGTTGAATTCTTTGCTCATCTTACAGAGAGGGTTTTGACTACCCCCCCATTTCTGAGGCCGTTTAAGGCCAGAGCTTTGTTGCTTCGTCAGGTTGGGACTTAGATGGCTGGTTCCCCTCTCCTGCTGCAGTAAGTAAGTGCCTGTCCTTTGTGGGGTGTGGGCGGCGGCGAAGCCTGAAGGGAGGCTGTGACTGGACACTAGGAGGTCATGGGGGGGCATGAGGGAGATGGGGTGAAGGCGATGGAAGCCTGGCTCTGAGGCCGCACAGTGGTCCCCAGACCTTGGGGTGTGTGTGTGTGTGTGTGTGTGTGTGTGAATGAATGAATGAATGAATGAATGAATGAGTGAAATGGGGCTGGTTCTGCTTGAGTTCCTCAGGACTAGTAGAGAGGACCCTGTTCTCCGCCTGACCAGATGCACCTGTGTGACCTTGAACTGGTTTCAGCTTCTCTGAGCCTCAGCTTCTCCTCTGGACCCTGCTGGGGAGGGACTGCTGAGCTCCTCAGGGCTGACGGGGGGTCCAGGGGCCTCCCCCAGGGAGAGGCCAGACCAGGACTCCGGACGAGGACCACAGAGCCGGTGGGGGCGCTTCCACTGGACCCGCCGTGGGCCCACGGGAGGCAGGGCCCGGCCTGGGAGCCACAGGCGCGGTGCTCAGGAGACCAGAAGGGTGACCCGGGGCAGGTAAACTGGCCAAGGGTCCAGGGTGGGCTCCCTGGTGCTCCTGGCTCCTGGACCCGTCCTCTCGGGAACTCAGCCCACTGCGAGGCAGCTGGGACTGCTGGGCTTGCTTCTTCATCTCCAAGCAGTGGCAGTTCCCAGGAAGGACCCACAGCCGGCAGAGGTGGAGAGACCAAGGCTGGAAGGCGAGACAGGTGGGCTAGTCTGTGTGGCCCCAAGGGCAGGGCCACAGCAGACTCCAGGGATCATTGGCGCTTGAGCTGGGCCAGGGTGCTTGAGGTAGCCCCTAGTTCTTTCCTGTTCCGATGAAAAACTTGAGATTTTTGTCTTTAATTATAAAAGGAATCTGCACCGAGTTAAAAATTCAAGCCTTGGGAAAGGTCTAAAGTAAAATCCTCTCCCCTCATCCATCTCAGTCCTACACAGAGGTGGCCTCTCAAGTGTCTCAGGATCTTTCTGGAAATTTCCATATACATACAAGGGCTTATTGCTGCTGACATTGTCCTAGAGTGAGCAGGACCATACCTTGTGGTTCCGTTTTCCTCCCTCTGAGGTCATGAGCTTCTGCAGTGGGACTGTGCGTCCAGCACCACAGGAAACTGTGGCCACGGAGCCAAGGGGACGCCCGTCCCCCTGGCTGTACCTTTGAAAGGGTGATCGGGAGGGAGGAGTGAGCCTGGGGTGTTGGGGGGTGCGGAGCCGCCGCAGGTGTTTCTTTTACTGGATGCGGCTCATGGCCGCGTCCAGGTTTTGCTTTTCACCTTTGAGTCTGTGAGAAAGCAAGGAGGAAAAAGCAAAAGGCGCTGGTGGCGGCACGCCTAGCCCCGCTGGGCCAGGGTTCGAGTCCCTGCGGCGCCCTTGCTGCTTCCCGGCTCCCCAGTCCAGGCCCTTCCTCTCCACGGTCTCCTCCCTCACCCCTTCCCCTTCGGAGGACCTGGACCTAGGCACCCAAGGGCTCCAGTGGCTGCAGCCCCCTCCCCCCTTTCCCTGAACCTTGTGGAGAAGATGACTTACTTAGTCCCTCTGAGAAAAAGAAGCGAACTCGGGGGCCCTGAACCCCAAGACTGAGGGGCGTACCTGAAGTGACCACATTCTTCAGGGTGTGCTCCCTAGCTGGCCGCTTCCATCTAAGGCTCCCAGGACCAGCTTCCCGCTGCCCTGCATCTCCAAGGACCAGGATGGCTCTTGTGAAGGGCTGGGTGGCAGAGGCCAGAAGGGCGGAGCTCTGGCCTGGCAGGTTGGGGTGTGGAGTGGCCCTGGGGGAGCAGAAGGAAGGGGCCTAGGAACTCCCCCTGGGGCAGGAGGGGCCAGAGTGGGCACTGAGAGGTCTGAGACTCTCTGCAGGCGCTTGGGATCTGGAGGATGGATCCAGGAGACCCCCCAGGTCAGGACCCAGCCGGGGCAGTGTGCAGTGATCCTAAGTGAGTTCCGTGCAAGCCCGTAGCAGCTGCCGCCTCTGTCTGGGATTCTGTCTCTGGGATTCCTTCCGCCTCTCCCCCAGCTTTGGCCAGCCTCCCCCGGCCCTCCCCCCACATGCCCGGAGAGGTCAAGAGGATCCCGATTCAGTTCACTGGTCACCATACGGATGTTCTCTGCACCTGGGAACGGGGCTGCCTTGGCTCCAACCTGAGCCCATGGTTCCCAGGGCCCCTCTGTCCATCACTGCAATAACTTCTTCCTTCAACAGCCCCGTCTCATCAGGAACACTGAAAGCAGAAGGGGAAGTGTGCAAAGTTGGCCTGGCAAATGGGCCCTTCTTCTAGCCAGGCGGGGGCTCCCCTATCTCTCGGAACCTGGTTAGAGTTCCAGGTCTTGGTCTCAGCCCAAACTCCGGTCATGTGAGAGGACAAGCCCTCTCTGGAGTGCTGGGCTCCTATAGGCTGGAGGGGACGCCAAACCCGGACAAGCCTGAGGGAGATGCAGTGTGCAGGGCAGAGGAAGAGGAATTGGGACACGGGGAAGGACAGGAAGCTGGTCTGCTTTGGTTGAGAGAACATCTCTTTTGTTACGGTTGTTAAAGAGAGCACAAGCAGGGGGAGAGAGGGAGAAGCGGGCTCCCCGCTGAGCAAGGGGTCCACTGCTGGGGCTCAAGGCCAGGGCCCTGAGATCATGACCTAAGCCAAAGGCAGACCCTTAACTGACTGATCTGCGGGGACATTGGGGGGTGCCTGGCTAGCTCAATTAGTAGAGCGTGTGACTCTTGATTTCAGGGTTGTGAGTTCGAGCCCCGCAGTGAATGTAGAATTTTATAAAAATTTTTTAAAGATTTTATTTTTAAGAAATCTCTACACCCAACATGGGGCTCGAACTCACAACCCTGAGATCAAGAGTATTCCCTCCAGAACTGAGCTAGGGAGGGCGTCCCACCCCATTTATTTTTTCTTTAAGATTTTAGTTATTTAACAGAAATCACAAGTAGACAGAGAGGCAGGCAGAGAGAGGAGGAAGCAGGCTCCCCCCTGAGCAGAGAGCCCGATGCAGGGCTCGATCCCAGGACTCTGGGATCATGACCTGAGCCAAAGGCAGAGTCTTAACCCACTGAGCCACCCAGGCGCCCCTGCCTTTTTTTTTTTTTTTTTTTTGAAGATTTTATTTATTTATATGACAGAGAGAGACAGCCGAAGAGGGAACACAAGCAGGGGGAGTGGAAGAGAGAGAAGCAGTCTTCCCGCAAAGCAGGGAGCCCTATGCAGGGATTGATCCCAGGACCCCAGGATCATGACCTGAGCTGAAGGCAGATGCTTAACAACTTAGTACCTGCCCAAAAAATTTCTTTAAACAAAAAATAAAGGGCCTTGCCTTGGGCCCTCCTAAAAGAGAGTGATGGCTGGTTTGTCATCATCTGCAGTCCCTCAGCCCCTTGGCAAGTTTTGGTGACAGAAGGGTGCCTTCTGGATCTGGTGTTTCTCCCATAGGTGGTGAAGGGAAGCAGCAGGAGGCCATGGTCCTTGTGGGTGATGTGTGTCCTGAGAAGCCAGACCTGGGCACTAAGGTCACAAAGTTCACCAAGTTGTCTATCTGAAAAGCAGCAGCTGCATTGGCCAGAAGCCTTGAGACCTGTTGTCCTCCAACATGATCAACCCCCTGCTAGGAATGGACAGGCTTATTACGCTGGTGCCTAAGCAAAGACAGGAAGCCCAGGAGTGAATGAGAGAGGAGCCAACATGTAGCGAAGAGCATGGACCTGAGTCTGATCTAACCTGTTTGAGACTCCGTTTCTCCATCTCTAAAATGGGCCGATGGTCTCTATCTTGCAGGGTTGTGGGAGAAATTAGGGACAAGGTTTATGAACTGCCACATGGAAGGTACTCCAAAGTGGCCATGGACATAAAGGAACTCGGGCTTGGGAAAGGCAGGACTGGGGAAACAGCTTGGAGTCCGCTGGGAACGGCTCTGCTTGCAATGGGGAGCTGTAGAAGGATTTTAAGCAGGAGAGACACGTGGTCAGATCCGGGTTTCAGCAGGTCACTGCCCAAGCCAATGGAAGATGGACGGAAGGTCAGAGAGGAAGAAGCCACGGCAGGATGAGGAGGCCTGGGCGGGGCAGGGACAGTGGGAACAGTAGAGAGGAGAGGGCTAAGGTGGGGCTTGTGTCTGATCGGTACAGACCGTGCGGGTGGCTGAAGGCAAGTTCAAGCCTTGGCTGTCCCCTTCTTCCATTAACTGCTGGTTCTTCTCCATCCTTCTGACCCTGTGGATCCCAGACTCCCACTTTGTTCCCCAGCCTTTCCTGCCTCTGTTGCCTGTGTCAGATTTCTGAGTGGGGGCGGAGTGTGACACTACTTGCTTGGGCTTGTGGCCTCTTTCTAATGTTTTTTTTAAAATGTAGGGACGCAAAAAAAAAAAAAATTAGGGATGCCTGGGGGGCTCAGTTGGTGAAGCTGCTGCCTTCAGCTCAGGTCAGGATCCTGGGGTCCTGGGATTGAGTCCCACATCAGGCTCCTTGCCTGGGAGCCTGCTTCTCTCTAGGCCTCTGTCTGCTTGTGCACTCTCTCTCTGACAAATAAAATCTTAAAAAAAAAATTTACTGTGGGGCGCCTGGGTAGCTCAGTCGATTAGGTGTCTGACTCTTGGTTGTGGCCCAGATCATGATCTCAGGGTCTCCCTCTGCCCCACCCCCCTGCTCTTTATTTCAGATAAGTCTTTAAAAAAATGTATTGTGGACATCACACACACAATGTAAAACCTGCCATTTAACCATTTCAGATGTCTAATTCCATGGCACTAATTACATTAACAATGCTGTGCAACCGTCACCACCGTTTCCAAATCCCTTTTATTCCTGCAGCAGAAACCATATCCGTTAATCAGCTGCTCCCATGTCCCCCTCCCCACAGCCCCTGGCGACCTCTCCTTCCTATTTCTATGACCCTGCCAATTCTAGATGCTTCATATAAGTAAGTAGAATCTAAAATAATTGTCCCATGAAACTAACATAACACTGTTAACTATATTGGAATAAATTTTTTTTTAAGATTTTATTTATTTATTTATTTGTCAGAGAGAGAACACAAGTAGGCAGAGAGGCAGACAGAGGCAGAGAGAGAAGCAGGCTCCCCGCTGAGGAAGGAGCCCAATGTGGGACTCGATCCCAAGAGTCTGGGATCATGACCTGAGCTGAAGGCAGTGGCTTAACTGACTTGAGCCACCCAGGTGTCCCTGGAATAAAATGTTTTTTAAAAAGAGAAAAATGCCCTTACAGTTTAATGAAAGAAACAACAACATCTTCCTTTCATTAGGAGAGATAAACAGTGAATAGAGAGAATTGTCCTTCTGTGTCTGGCTTCCTTCGATGGGCATGTTTTCGGGTTTTACCCATGCCGTAGTGTGTATCAGCCCTTCATTTGCTTTAATGCCCAGATAATGACATTGAAGGCACAGGGTGGGGACCTCATGCACCAGCGCCTTCTTGCCTCCAAGGTCCTCCTAGGTACGTGGGGGGCTCATGCCCTTATGCCTTGGAAGAGGAAGACAAGGAAAAAGGACCCTGTCCTTAGAGCTTCACCCAGCTGGAAGGCCACATGTCACCTGGACCTGCGCTGAGGCCAGAGGAGCCATGAAGGGCGACAAGCTTGTGCTGGGTCCCCTAGAATTGCCCTCCATTCTCCCTATATCAGGCGTCAGCCCAAAGGGCCTGGGAACCCACTAGTGGCTGCTGTGTTGGGCTGGAAAAGGGGCTCTGACATGGAAGGTCCCCATTAGGCCTTAAGTAATGAAATCCTTGGGGCACGTGGGTGGCTCAGTTGTTAAGCCTCTGCCCTCCGCTCAGGTCATGATCCCAGGGTCCTGGGATTGAGCCCCAATTCGGGCTCCCTGCTCCGAGGGAAGCCTGCTTCTCCCTCTCCCACTCCCCCTGATTGGGTTCCCTCTCTCACTGTGTCTCTCTCTGTCAAATAAAACCTTAAAAAAAAAAAAATTAGAAGGCAAGATGAAGCTGCTCTTGGTCTGAATGGTCTCCCGTCACCTCATTGCTGGGTGTTGGGGACCAAACCTGGTAGCAGTATGGGGAAGCCCTCAGTCCAGAAGGAAGGAGGTCAGTGGGTCCTAGCCAGGTGCCTCATCCCTCTATGGGACAGGGAGAGCATTTCGGCCTTCTGGGCTCCCACCCACTTAGTCCTGAAAAGGCAGAGACCAGAAGTCTGACCCACCTAACCCACCGACTAGAGATCTCTCCTTTCTACGGGTGGTGCTTGCAGACAAGGTGGTCAATGTTGCCCATCTGAAGGCACCTTACAGAGGAGGGCAGGCTGGATGAGTGGGGGTGTGCCAAGGGTACGAATAATAAGCCCCTTCTCCCTAGGCTTACTCTTCCCACAGCTAAGGACCCGTTTCCTGGGAGAATGCAGACAGCCCGTGCCAAATGGCCACGCCCTCCAGACTCCAGGTCAGGAACCTCCCCTTCCTGGAAGCTTAGAGTCAGCGCAAGCGATGTCACCCTGGTACCCCGATGGCAAGCACAGGGCCTGGCACTGAGTGGGTTGTTCAATAAGAATCTGGAATGAATGAAGAAATGAAAGTATAAATGTAGAATCCAAGGCTACAGCTGCTGGGGGCTTTAGGTGACCTGAGGAGGAGGCTCTCTCCCTTCTTTAGGCCAGGAAGACTCAGATTTCTGGGACAAAGGAACAGAGTTCTAAGTGATTTTTGTGCACCTTCATTTTATCCTAATGATGAAGTTCCAGAACCTAAGTCAGGTTCGGTGGGGAGAGGTTCGGAGCTGACGACTAAAGAAAGAATTCTTGAGACATCTTTGGTGCAAAATGGTGGTTTATTAAAGCACGGGGACAGGACCCGTGGGCAGGAAGAGCTGCTGCGCCGGGCATGTGAGGAGTGGCTGGTTATATACACAGGAGTTGGGTAGGTGAGGACAAAGGGTTGTTCAGAAGGGCTATTGGGGTAAAGAAGACTGTCAGGATATGGAAGGCCTGGTTACTATCAAGCCAAGGCCACTAATGAGGCACTAACATAAAGACAATTGGGGGTCTCCTGGTGGAATGTTACATTCCTGCTATCAAACGTCCGTGTTAGTGAGATTTAGGTTTAGAAGAAATTTAACTTTATTTACTTTTCTTTCTACCTCCGCCTCCTTCGGTTTTTTATGGAGGGGAGGGTGACCTTAGGGCTTGAGGAACTGAGTTATGTATCTTTGGAAATTGGGCTATTGATAAGGCAACTTCTTTGTTGTAAATCTCAAGGACATTTGTAAACCAAGAGAGACTCCTGCCTTGCAGGACTGTGATCTCTGCAAGTTAACTATTTGTTTTTCTTTTAGGACAGTCAGGGGTGCCTGTGGAATGTCACACAGATTACCAAGAGGAGTGGGTGGAGAGGGGGTGCAAGGCACCAGCCCCTGCTCCGTCCTCAGCCAGCCTCCTGCTCCCTCATCACTAATAGCCCTTGGAGGTCAGATGTAGTATTATCTCCATTTCATAGAAACCGAGGTTGGGAGAAGCTGGGCAGCACCAGCCGTGTATATGGCAAGGCCAAAATCAAACCCAGATCCACTGCCTCCTAATCCTGTGTTCTCATTATGCCACATGTTCTTGAATTAGAAACCACAAGGAGGGGGAAGACTGGGTGGCTCAGTCAGTTGAGCGGCTGCCTTCGGCTCAGGTCATGATCCTGGCGTCCTGGGATCAAGTCTTGCATCGGGCTCCTTGCTCCGCAGGGAGCCTGTTTCTCCCTCTGCCTCTGTCTGCCACTCTGCCTGCCTGTACTCTCTCTCTCTTTCTCTCTGACAAATACATAAATAAAATCTTTAAAAAACAAACAAACCACAAGGAGGGTCCCCAGGTGGCTCAGCTGGTTAAATGACTGCCTTTGGCTTGGGTCATGATCTCAGGATCCTGGGATCAAGCCCCAAGCTCTGCATCAGGCTTCCTGCTCAGCAGGGATCCTGCTTCTCCCTCTCCATTTGCTGCTTCCCCTGCTTGTGCTCTCTCTCAAATAAATAAAATCTTAAACTTACTAAAAAAAAAGGAAAGAAAGGGGCGCCTGGGTGACTCAGTGGGTTAAAGCCTCTGCCTTAGGCTCAGTTCATGATCCCAGGGTCCTGGGATCGAGCCCCACATCGGGCTCTCGGCTCAGCAGGGAGCCTGCGCCCCGCCCCCTGCCTGCTTCTGCCTGTTTGTGACCAATCTCTCTCTGTATTAAATTAATTAGTTAATTAATTAATTCAAAAAGGAAAGAAAGAAACCAAAAGGAGGGATGAGACAGGGATGCTATGCCCCGAACACAGGCCTGCTGGGGGAATCCAAGCACGTGAGTCTTCTCTCTCCTTCATTTAATCCCATCTGGGAAAGCCCTGTAAGGCACCAACAGTGTTTGCCTGGGCACGAGACAGAGAGCTTATAAGGATTTTATATTTTTATTTTAGCCAGAGGCTTCCATTGAGGTTAAACAATAACTTTTTGTTTAACCCTTAAACTGTCCCTGCTTCCCTTCCCCCAGGGGACTTAAAAACCAGTCCCGGAAACCAGCTCCAGGTGTGGAGGCCAAGAAGAACAAGGCCTGTCAAGGCCCTCGAGTCTAGCCCTCACAGAAGTACAGCCATCTTGGCAAGGCAAGATGGCACCTTGCAAGGTAAGAGTGGGTTAGCATAAGAATGGCCATCCTGAAGGCCCGGAAGCCATTTTACTGAGCATCCCTAACCAGCCCTCACAGCACACATAACTTGAGATAAGAGAAAGTAGCTAAAACCTGAAAAAACAACTTAATCATATACCACCAGGGTGGTTAGGCAGGCGCTGCAGCAACCAGATGTTAAAGAAAAACTTAACTTGCAGAGATCACAATCCTGCAAGATAGGAATCTCCCCTGGTTTGCAAATGTCCCGGTGATTTACAACAAAAAGGCTATCTCTTCACTGGCCCAATTTCCAAAGACAGATGGCTCAGTTCCTCAAGGCCTAAGGTCGCCCTCCCCACCATAAAACTGAAGGTGGCTGAGGCCAAGGAAATGTAAATAAAGTTTAAATTTCCTCTAAACCTAAATCTCACTTAACCACCAGGATGGCTCCAGGGTGACGCCGGGGTGGCAAAGGGTTAAAGTTAAACTGTCAAAGTGGGGCACAAGATATGTATGTAGCTATGAAAAAGTGTCTTGAAAATGCTATATAAACCCTTGGCTTTGAGTGCTCGGGGTCCTTGTTGAAACTCGCTGCGCCGGGCAGATACTTGGACCCCAGCTAGCTGGAAATAAACCTCGCTGTGTGACTTGCATTATCGAGAGTGTTCTCTGTCTAATTGAGAGGTGGTCGACGCCATACCCTAACAGGCTCAACTGCTGGCCACTCCTGAGGACCTGAGGCAGATGCCAGCCTTTGGGAATGTCCCCACAGATCCTGTTTCCAGCAGGCAAACCACAGGGTTAAGGTGGGTAGAGGTGCCAGCCGCTCAAGATAAAACATCGGGCACGCTTTGGGGGCTTTGGGATGCTTTGGGGCGTAGCTGGAGCTTGGGGGTAGCTGGAGCTCCACAAACTAGCACTCGGCCACAGACTCCACCAAGGTAGGGTGACGAGGCAGCCCCAGGTTCTGTGTCTGAAGCGAAGAAACAACCACCTTCCTCTCAGCCACTGGTTTCCAAGGATGGGCAGAAACTCAACAGATGAAAGAACATTCTAGATGAGCAGCAAAGCAGAAGCAAAGGTCAGGAGTCTAGACTAGTGGGTTACAAGGCTGGAGAAGGGCTGGCCTCTGATGTGTCTGCTTCCATCTGTGAGGCTCCAGTGAGTTGTCTGAAGAGTTATGAAAAAACGTTTAGCTCACAAGTCTAACTCAGCATGGTGTATCTATTTTATTTATCAACAATAATTTGTTTTGCTGATTCTGTGCCAGACATTGTTCTAAATGCTTTACAGATATATTGACTTACTCAATTCTCACGTGAGTAGGTTCTACTACTCCTATTCTCAGAGGTAAAGTTCATGTGATTTGCCCATGGGCATAGATTGTAAACCATAGAGCTGGGATCTAAATTCAACCTGGTTCCAAAGTCTGAACCATTATACCAGCTCAAGATCAGAAGTTTTCAGTATTTTTTTTAAATAAGCTCAGTAGGTTTTGGGTTTCTTAAGATTTTTATTCATTTGAGAGAGAGACAAAGAATGCATACAACCAGCAGGAGAGGCAGAGGGAGGGTCAGAGGGAGAGGGAAAAGCAAACTCCCCATTGAGCCCAACCCCAGGACTCTGAGATCAGGACCTTAGGCAAATGCAGACACTTAACCATTTGATCCACCGTGTGCCCCCAGAAGTTTTCAATATTTAAAAGTCTATCTTGGGGCACCTGGGTGGCCCAGTTGTTAAGCATCTACCTTCAGCTCAGGCCATGACCCCAAGGTTCTGGGATCCAGGCCCGCACTGGGCTCCCTGCTCAGCAGGAAGCCTGCTTCTCCCTCTCCCACCCCAAGACCCTGCTTGTGTTCCCTAACTCTGTCAAGTATATAAATTGTTTTAAAAATCTTAAAAAAAAAAAAAATAGTTTCCCTGATTTTGGTTTTATGCAGACATACTCAACACCATGCTAAGGGAGAGTCCTACATTATTTCCTACAATCCTGCAAGACAGTGATTACTATTACCCAACTTTACAGAAGAGTCAAGCCCCAAGGGTAAATTCTGAGTTGGGACTCAGACCTAGATTTTTTTCCCTATGATCTAGGGCAAAACTATTCTGCCTTAATGCTCTCTGAGTATTTCTCTCCAACACAACCCCCCAGTGCTGGGTGAGGCCTGAGGGTTACAACCGAAGGCCCTGCCAACTCAGGGTGGGCTGAAGGTCTGAGGTTCTGGGACCCACAGTTCCCGGGCAGCTCCATTCAGTGTCCCCCTTGCTCCTAGTCCAGGTGAAAAGAGGGAGGCCAACTGAACATGTAGCTCCTTTCAGTTGAGGCCACTTAGGAACTCCCAGCCTCCTCATCCCTGGTTGGGACCTCTACATCCTGGCCACACCTGAGGCCCCTCGGTCCTACGGTTCCCCTTCTGCACCTTTTAGAGTTGCAGTCTCGTCTGACTGAGCCAGCCCGGCGACCCTGACTTGCGCATTCTTTACCACCTCCTCTGCATCCTAACGAGCCCTGTCTGTGCTTAAACAGATGTCCATCTCGAATGAGAAAATGCAAGTTCTAGCGGGGGCCTCATTGCTCCGAGGTCCCAACAAATATCTGGACTTTCGTCTCCGTGTCAGACTCAGCGGATCCCATCATCTGCCGCGTCCCAGAGGGTGCAAGGAAACCGGCTATCCAGCTCCACGAAACCGGTCTCAGCAAGCACGCCGCCATCTTGCCTACCGCCTCCGAGAACTTGGGCTCACCCAGGAGGGGCCCGCGCCTGCGCGGACCGCGCAGGGGCGTGGCGAAGAGAGAGGGGGCGAGGCCTCCGCGGAAGGCGCGAGGAGGCGCGGAGCAGTGACGCAAATGCGCCCCCAGTGGCGGGTGTGTTCGCGCCTCTGGTCTGTAGCTTCTGGATTCCGTTTCCACGGTGACGGCGGCGCGAGGCTGTGTCCCAGGTAAGATCCCGGTGGAACGGAAACAGGATTCCTGAGGGACGGAGGGCGGCAGGGCTCAGGGGGACCGGAGAGCAGGGCCTGGGCTCGGGCGAGGTGTAATCCCCCTCCCCGTGCGTGTCCCCACTGTGGGCTCTGGTTAGCTCCGCCCCACCGTTCCCCTGGGATGCTGTCCCGCCCGCAAGTGTTCTCCGGGCCCACTAACTGTCCTGGGCCCCCACACACCTCTCCCTGAGTCTCGCAGCTGCTGACTTCACTCTTCTCTGCCTTCAAGGCACTGACATCCAGCGATTTGTGCGTGCGCGGGAGCTGCACACTCTTGAAGTGACCGGCCTGGAGGCAGTTGCTCGCATCAAGGTCATAGTGTATCCCTGAGCTTCCGCAACCCATGTGCCCTTTGCCTGGCTTCCCGTGACTTCCTCAGAGAACGTTCTTGACTCTCCCCTTCTTCCGTAAGCCCATGTCGCCTCCCTGGAGGACCACACCACCAAAGATAAAGTCGTGCTTCTGGCAGGTTCACCCCCGCAGGATGAAGCCACTCTGGGTGCTTGTGGGGTAGAAGCCCTGGCGACCCTGGAAGTGGTTGGCCGCGGGCTAGGAGGTGAGTGGGGCTGCAGAGGCCAGACTGGTGCCTCCGGGGCTGTTTACGCTCCTTAGACCTACTTTGCTTTTAGCATGTCTAACGGTTTTTGCTTTATTTATTTTTTTTTTAAAGATTTTATTTATTTACTTGAGAGAGAGACAGTGAGAGAGAGCATGAGAGCATGAACGAGGAGAAGGTCAGAGAGAGAAGCAGACTCCCCATGGAGCTGGGAGCCTGATGCGGGACTCGATCCCGGGACTCCAGGATCATGACCTGAGCTGAAGGCAGTCGTCCAACCAACTGAGCCACCCAGGCGTCCCTAACGGTTTTTGCTTTAATTTACAATATCTAGAAGTCAGCTGATTTTGTGTGAAAATACAATATCTGGCTTTGCTTCAAAAATTGGGAAGCTCTGGCGACGCCTGGGTGGCTCAGCTGGTTAAGCGGCTGCCTTCGGCTCAGATCATGATCCCAGAGTCCTGGAATCGAGTCCCGCATCGGGCTCCTTGCTCAGCCGGGAGCCTGCTTCTCCCTCTGCCTACCACTCTGTCTGCTTGTGCTCACTCTCGCTCCTCTCTCTCTCTGACAAATAAATAAATAAAATCTTAAAAAAAAAAAAAATGGGAAGCTCTGGTCACAGTGGGCCTGTGTTGCCACATACCAACAGTCCACACCAACTGAGTAGTGGCTGCTCCCTTTGGAAGGCTTTACTATTTGCTACAGTTTCCACTCTTCCCTCCTCCACTCCTCAAAACCAGTGTCAGTTACCATTTATCATCAGGCTTGTGCTGTTGTTTCTCTTATAGTTAAGGAACATGAACTCTCTTTATATACCTGTATCTCTGTCAAAAGTGGGAAAACAGGCGCCTGGGTGGCTCAGTGGGTTAAGCCTCTGCCTTCAGCTGAGGTCGTGGTCTCAGGGGCCTGGGATCGAGCCCCACATCCGGCTCTCTGCTGGGCGGGGAGCCTGCTTCCCCCTCTCTCTCTGCCTGCCTCTCTGCCTACTTGTGACCTCTCTCTCTCTGTCAAATAAAATGCTTTAAAAAAAAAAAAGTGGGAAAACATAAGATGAATTGAGAGCATCGCATGTTTCAAGAAAAATCAGAAAGAGCATATTTCTTTGTGGAAGTTAGGAATAGCCCTATATTGGGACATCTGGGTGACTCAGTCGGTTAAGCCGCTGCCTTCAGCTCAGGCCATGATCCCAGGGTCCTGGGATTGAGTCCCACTTCGGGCTCCTTGCCCCGCAGGGAGCTTGCTTCTCTCTCTGCCTCTGCCTGCTTATGTGTGCGCGCTCTCTCTCTGACAAATAAATAAATAAAATCTTAAAAAAATAAAAAGAATAGCCCTATATGTTTAATACATAACTAGACTTTGTCTGTATCAAAAGAATACATGGTTTGTTATGGTTTGTTATGAAACAAACCATAGTAAGAATTTTGACTGGTAAACAGAAAATATGCATGATGAAAAACGTAATGAACTAAAAAAAAGAGGACTTAGCTTGAGGCACCTGGATGGCTCAGTGGGTTAAAGCCTCTGCCGTCCGCTCAGGTCATGATCCCAGGGTTCTGGCAGGGAGCCCTGCATTGGGCTTCTGCTCAGCGGAGAGCCTGCTTCCTCATACCTCTGCCTGCCTCTCTGCCTACTGGTGATCTCTGTCAAATAAATAAATAAAATCTTAAAAAAAAAAAAAAGGACTAAGCTTTCTTCCGCATTTATCATCAAAGGCAAATCAAATAAGCGATGCCGCTGTGAAATGCAGTTATGTCATAAGTGAAAAAAATTGCCCGGACATTGAAACCTTTCACAGATGGTGAGTTTATAAAAGACCGTGACTATTGAATGCTGCAGAAATCATGTTTCCAGAGCAGAAACAAGCATTTGCAAACATAAGTCTAACTGGAAACATGCTGCTCAGCGAGTAAAAGATATGGTGAACAACATAGAGGACAAGTTGCGAGAAAAAATGAAATCATTTGTGACATTTTCATTGCAGTGGATGAGAGCACAGATGTAAATAATACAAGCCAGTTAATTATATTTATCCGGGGCGTTGATGAGAATTTGGACATCACTGAAGAACTTTTGGACATGGTGCCCGTGATAGACCCAACATCTGAAAATGACTTATTTGGGTATGTTGAGAGAAGTCATGAAAAGTTTAATGTTGACTGGTCCAAACTGGTAAGTGGGACCACAAATGGTGCTCCTGCGGTGGTCTGTGATAACACTGGGCTTGTCACAAAACTTAGAGCCAAGGTCAAAATGCTTTTCAAGGATGCAGAACTTAAATCTTTGTACTGCATTATTCACCAGGAATTGTTTTGTACTAAAAAGTTAAAACTAGGGGCGCCTGGGTGGCTCAGTGGGTTAAAACCTCTGCCTTCAGCTCAGGTTATGATCTCAGGGCCCTTGGGATCGAGCCCCACATTGGGCTCTCTGCTCAGCAGGGAGCCTGCTTCCCCACCCCTCTGCCTGCCTCTGACTACTTGTAATCTGTCTGTCAAAGAAATAAATAAAATCCTAAAAAAAAAAAAAAAGTTAAAACTAAAGCATGTCATGGATGTAGTGAGTAACACAGTGAGTCGGGTTGCACCATGGCTCCAGCTGCAGATGGTTTGCTGGAGGAACTAGAGCACAATATGGTAATCTCCTTTACGATACAAAGGTAGGGTGGCTTAGTCGTGGCACAGTACGGAAGAGATCTCTTGACTTAATTAGAGATTTGTTCATGCCTTCCAAGGGCAAACCCCTTCCCCAGCTCACCAGGGCAGATTGGATCAGAGACCTGGCCTTTTTGGTTGACATTACAAACATCTAAACACTTTGACTATTTCTCTGCAAAGACGTCCCCACTTGGGGACCCAAATGTATGATTCAGTTTGCTCTCTCCTAGCAAAATCTGAGTCTTTGGGAAACTCATTGGGCTGTGAATAATCTGGCTCACTTTCCTACACGGAGATCAGTTTCAAGAAATGAAAGCAATGGCTTAAGCTACATCCCCAAAATCGCGGAGCTGAAGATTGAATTCCAAGAAAGGTTCTTTGATTTCAGACATTCTGAAAATGAGCTCATAAAGTTCAGCCCACCTCTCTCAGTTAACACTGACAGTGTTAATGAAAAGTTACAAACAGAAGTTATTGAACTGCAGTGTAATACGGTATTAGAAACTAAATATGATGACATTGGAACACCAGAATTCTACAAATACCTCAGTAGGAGTTACCCCAGATACAGAAACTTTTGTGCAAAGATTCTGTCCACGTTTGGAAGTACCTATGTCTGTGAAGAGCTGTTTCCTGTTAACAAATTGAGTAAAACTAAATTTCTGCTCCTAGTTAAAGGATACAAGATTATGGGGTGGCTCAGTTGGTTAGGCGACTGCCTTCATCTCAGGAAATGATTCTGGAGTCCCAGGATCGAGTCCTACATCGGGCTCCCTGCTCTGCAGGGTGTCTGCTGCTCCCTCTGACCCTCCCACTTCTCATGCTCTCTCTCTCTCATTCTCTCTCTCTCTCAAATAAATAAATAAAATCTTAAAAAAAAATAAAGGATATAAGATTACATTCATTTCTACACATTGCAACTCAAACTATAAGACCAGACATTGACGTCTTGGTGCAGAAAAAAAGATGTCAGTTTTCTGGTTCCAAGTTAAAGGAATAACAGATTATGAACAAAAAAATTTAGTAATTAAAGATTTCTGTTTTTCAATGCGTATTTTAAAATTTTATCTTTGAGGGACGCCTGGGTGGCTCAGTTGGTTAAGCAGCTGCCTTCGGCTCAGGTCATGATCCCAGCATCCTGGGATCGAGTCCCACATCGGGCTCCTTGCTCAGCAGGGAGCCTGCTTCTCCCTCTGCCTCTGCCTGCCATTCGGTCTGCCTGTGCTCGCTCTCTCCCCCTCTCTCTCTCTGATAAATAAAATCTTTAAAAAAAAAATTTTATCTTTGAAAATCCAGTATTATAAATGTTGTATGTTATGCTTGCACTGTGGTTCAGTTAAAAAAATTTTGGGTTTTTTTTTCCCATTGGCATTTGATTTTTCATATACCTAGCCTACTGTGCTTGATTTTGTAACTTAATTTGGCTACCCAACTTTAGTTTGAGACTTCTTCCTTACAGAGCTAGTTACCGTAATTAGTTTTTGTTTCATACGTGCCTCAAGCCAGAAAAAAACTCTCTATTGCTGTCTTAAGCAAAATGCCTGAGCTATAGAATTTCTGTGGATGCTATTTGAGACAAGTTGTGCAAGTTATCAATTTACTGCTTCTCAGCTCCAAATTCCTTCTTCGTTGTCTGCTCTCTAAAATGAATCTGGGCCCTTTAAATATCTCCTCTTTGACAACAGGCATGATGTGAAGCTTTGTCAGTGGAGGGCACTGGAGACACGTTGCAGAAGGAAGGTATTTTCCTTCCTGGTTTGCCAGACTCCTGCAGTGCCCAGCCCTCAGCAGGGCCCAGAGCCAGCATTTCCCCCTGGTTTACCCCTAAGGGGAGCTTTATAATGAAATTTTTCTGCTGAGACACTTCCCCATGAACAGCTTTCCCCAGTACTTGAAAGGGGAGATTTCCAGCAAATTCTGCCAGTGTGGCACTACAGCAATTTCTCTGTATTTATTTTGTATGTCTTCTGTCGATCCGAACTGTGTCCTGTCCGGTGCGGTCTGGATGGCAGCCCTTCTGTTGGGAGCCTCTTCCATGGGCTCCTGAGCTTACATCTGGTACTTCTTTAGAATTCTTACTAGACAGTTCGTAATTTTTATATGAAATCACTGTTGAAATTCTTGCGTGGTTTCTTCTGATTGTACCCTGACTGATACAGGCTCTATTTCTGATGTCTCTTGGGATTTCCCCCAAAATAAGCATGTTGGGATTCCAGGTGACAAAGAGGACAAATGTCCTGATATTCAGGCCTTTGCCTGGGTTAGCCTGGGTTAGCAAGTCACTTAATGGAAAGGCAAGATGTCTGGGACCCAGAGCACTTAATTAGTCATATAGACTGATATTATGTGCATAATCATGGGTTGTTAACTCACCACTATTGTACTTCAGCTGTAACCTAACGATAACAGAAAAAAAGAATGGGCCAATTCAACAAGTATTTGTCAACAACATGTCATGTACGAGATCCTACTCTGATGCAGGCCAGTTCTATCCTTTGTTCATTCCGTGACCTTGAACTGGTCACGTTGTCCCTGTGAGCTTCACCTTGTTCACCTATGAAATGACGCTATTACTACATGTATTAGTTATTGTTAATGGTGTTAAAGTCAACTCAAAGTGTAGTGGCTTAAAATAACAAAATTTTTTATTTTTATTTTTAAAAGATTTTATTTATTTATTTGACAGAGATCACAAGTAGGCCAAGAGGCAAGCAGAGAGAGGTGGGGAAGCAGGCTCCCCACAGAGCAGGGAGCCCCATGCAGGGCTCAATTCCAGGACCCTGAGATCATGACCTGAGCCGAAGGCAGAAGCTTAACCTCCTGAGCCACCCAGGCGCCCCATAACAAATATTTATTATCTCACTGGTTTCTTCAGGTCAGGAATCTGGGAGGGGCTTCCTGGGTGGTTTCAGCTCAGTGTCTCTTTAGGAGGTCGCACTCCAGTTGACAGGTGTACCTGCGGTCATCTAGAGGCTTTGGGGGGTGCTGGCGGATCCCCACCTCTCATGACTTCTCCAGGAAGGTCAGCTACTGTGCTGCGAGAAGCCCCGGGGAAAGGGCCACGCGGTTACAGTCCGTGTCTGCCGAGGCTGAAGTCAGCCGGAAGGCTCACCTGGGCTGCATGTTCGTGATGGCGCGTTCACAGCACAGCCAGGGGTGCCAGTCTAAGCTGGGGGCACTGGGAGCTGTAGATGGCCTTCCCAGCACCGCAGTCTCAAGGTAGTTAATGACAGAATCTGACACAGTCCATGTCTCCCTCCCCTGGCATTTCCTTTGCTGTCCTCTCGGCACGCTGGCCACTCTCTTAGCCTCCCTTATGGTCCTTGTAGGCCTCCCACATTCCGAACTTTGAGGCTCCTCAGGGTTCTACGCTTCTCCGTCTGTATTTCTCTGTCTTTTTAAATTTTTTTTTTATTTTAAAGATTTTATTTATTTGGGACGCCTGGGTGGCTCAGTTGGTTAAGCAGCTGCCTTCGGCTCAGGTCATGATCCCAGCGTCCTGGGATCGAGTCCCACAT
>NC_081557.1:6549813-6625165 GCF_022355385.1 Mustela nigripes | reverse complement strand
TTGGGACGCCGGGTGGCTCAGTTGGTTAAGCAGCTGCCTTCGGCTCAGGTCATGATCCCAGCGTCCTGGGATCGAGTCCCACATTGGGCTCCTTGCTCCGCAGGGAGCCTGCTTCTCCCTCTGACTCTGCCTTCCACGCTGTCTGCCTGTGCTCGCTCTCCCTCTGAAAAATAAATAAATAAAATATTAAAAAAAAAAGATTTTATTTATTTGACGGAGAGAGACATAGTGAGAGAGGGATCATGAGCAGGGAGCCTGATGCAGAAGGGAGATGCTTAATGACTGAGCCACCCAGGCACCCCACCGTCTATATTTCTTCCATTGGCGCACATTCCCTTGGTCTCCTGGCTTTAAATTAGTATTAATATGCTGCTAACTCCCAAATTTTTACCTCCAGCCAGACCCCTCTTTCCTAACTCCAAAATGGAGCTGCTGGTCTGTCTTCAATCTTCTCCTACTGTACTTGGTGGCAACTCAGTCATTCTGTTTTATATACATGGGTATTAAATGGAGTCTGAGTTCTAGGATCAGAGCCACTAAAACAAGAGGTTACCATGGTGTAGCAGCACTGCTGCAGGGGGGCAGTCGGCCTCCGGCTCAGGTCATGATCCCAGCATACTGGGATGGAGCCCCACATTGGGCTCCCTACTCAGCGGGAAGCCTGCTTTCCCTCTCCTAGTCCCTCTGCTTGTGTTCCCTCTCTCACTGTGTCTCTCTCTGTCAAATAAATAAATATTTTTTTTTTTTTAAAGAAGAAGGAAAGTAATGGAGTTCAAGGGGTACCTGGGTGGCACAGTTGGTTAAGCATCTGCCTTCAGCTCAGGTCATGAATCTACCGTCCTGGGATCGAGTCCCACACTGGGATCCCTGCTTGGTGGGGAGCCTGCTTCTCCCTCTCCCTCTGCCTATTGCTTCCTCTGATTGTGCTCTCTCTTTCTGTCAAATAAATAAAATCTTTAAAAAAAAAAGGGGGGGTCGCCTCGGTGGCTCAGTGGGTTAAAGCCTCTGCCTTTGGCTCGGGTCATGGTCTCAGAGTCCTGAGATCGAGCCCTGCATCGGGCTCTTGACCCGAGCTGACAGCAGAGGCTTTAACCCACTGAGCCACCCAGGCGCCCCAAGCACCAACATTCTATCAACCATGTTGATAATCAAATGAAATGATCTGAACACTACAACTGAGTCAGAGCTTGTCAGGTCAATAACGAAATCAACACCCAGCCACATGTTGCCTCTAAGAAACATACTTTTATTTTATTTTTTTTTTTACGATTTATTTATTTATTTTACACAGAGAGAGACAGTGAGAGAGGGAACACAAGCAGGAGGAGTGGGAGAGGGAGAAGCAGGCTTCCCACTGAGCAGGGATCCCAGTGTGGGGCTTGATCCCAGAACCCTGGGATCATGACCTGAGCTGAAGGCAGATGCTTAATGACTGAGCCACCCAGGTATCCCAAGAAACATACTTTTAAGCAAACAGGTTAATGGTAAAGGAATGGGAAAAGATACACTGTGCTAACAATAATAAAGAAAAAGAAGTCGCAGTGGCTCTGTCAATACCAGACAAGTTAGATTTCGAAGCAAAGATTATTGCCAGGGATGAAGGAGGTCATTCATAATGATAAAGGGGTCAATTCAGGGGCACCTGGATGGCTCAGTCGATTAAGTGGTCAAGCATCTGCCTTTGGCTCAGGTCATGATTCCAGGGTGTTAGGATCGAGCTCCGCATCGGGCTCCCTGCTTCTCTCTCTCCCTCTGCCTGCCACTCCCCCTGCTTGTGTGCTTCCTCTTTCTCTCTGTCTATCAAATAAATAAATAGACTCTTTTAAAAAAATGAGGCATATAGAACAGAGCAAGCTGCAGAAAAGGCCCCTCCATTAGCCACACACTGGTGGGAATCGAGTGAGTCATACTGTCCTCATCTTTGAGTCGGTGCGGAGTTGGGCAGGGAACGTGCTCCCCCTTCCCTCGCTCTTCAGTCCCTGCACATCACCTGTTTCCCAAACTCACACTGAACTTCAACATCCAGACTCCCTGGCACCTGTCCGTCTTGTGACCCCCTTTCGTTTATTTTGGCCAGGTCTGACTGTTTTGTCATGGTGGTCAGATAGATCTAGTATTTGGGTGGAAATAGTGCTCTGGAACCTCTCAGGAAACTGCCTGGTCTCTTGCAGTCTGGCCTTCCGTAGCATGAGCATGGTCACAGTAACTTGTCAGGTTTGTTTGTTTTTTTTTAAGGATTTTATTTATTTATTTGACAGACAGAGATCACAAGTAGGCAGAGAGCCAGGCAGACAGAGAGGGGGAAGCAGGCTCCCCGCTGAGCAGAGAGCCTGATGCAGGGCTCGATCCCAGGACTCCGAGACCACAACCTAAGCCAAAGGCAGAGGCTTTAACCCATTGAGCCACGCAGGCGCCCCACCTGTCAGTTTTTTTCAGCTAAGATTTTATGTGATAGAGAGCACCAGTGAGCATAGAGCGGCAGAGGGAGGAGAAGCAGATGCCGCACCGAGCAGGGAGCCCTAAGCTGGGCTCCATCCCAGGACTGAGATCATGACCTGAGCCAAAGGCAGTGGCTCAACCCACTAAGACCCCCAGGTGCCCATGAACTGGCAATTTTTAAACACTCGGGAAAATAGTTTAACAAGCATTTCCTGTTTTTTATGTACAATATACACCACTTTATCAAAGCGGAGTGAGAAGGCCTGTCTGGGAAGGAAGGCGTGCGGGAGGGAAGCAGAGCTTCAAGACAGAGCCACGGAGAACACCGGGTCCAGCCATGCTGGAGCAGAGACCGCCTCTGGGTTCTTTAGTTCCTCGATACAGTAAATACGTATTTTTACTTAGGTTCTTACGAGGTGGGGTGGGAGTTTCAGGTGAAACTGAAGGAGGTCTGCTAGACCTAGACCTGGCCTAGCACCCTAGTGCTGACATCCCGTAGCTGGGCGACTTTGGGCAAGGAATAAAGGGGGTTCGGGGTACGATTCTTGAGGGGGAATGAAAGGCCAGTCATAGACCCGGCCTGACTCTGAGGGGCAGGAAATCCGAATTCTAGATGGGCTACTTTTACTTTCTCTGAGGGCCTTGGAGCCAGGCCCTGCTCTCTCCGTCTCCCTTGCCAAGCACTCTGCTGCCCGCCTGGCTGAAGAGAGGCTGAGGGCCGAAGGACCTGCCTCACTCCGGGGAGCCGGTGTCACCCTCCCCACACTGCTTGCCTGCACCAGCAGCGCTGGCTCCCCAGGGCGAGTGTGTCCCTCCAAGGGGCTCTTGGGGAGGCCCTGATGGGACTCAGGACGCCGGACGAACGCATTCATTTGCCAACTGATGAGATGAGACAGACTGAGGAGGAGATCTCCCTCCCCAGCTTCCACTGAGTTCTAGTGGCTGCCAGCATCATCTCTGAGCAGAAGCCCCCTGTGGTCGGGGTTTGTGGCACCAGGACTTCCATTCCCGCACCAGGCATATTCTCAGCTCCAGCATCTGGAAAGTCCCTTTCTGGACACAGACTGACTTCCCGTCTTTGCAGCGAAGAGATGCTTCTCTATGGGCCCCACTCTGCTGGGCACAGGAGCTTCACAGTTCCCAGCTTGGACCCTTCCTGTTTGTAGGGGCAGGAACCTGAGCCACAGATCGGGCGGTGCCCACCCCCCCCCCCAAGTTGGCCATGCAGCCCCCGCCTCGCTCAGCCCCACACTCCCCTCCTGGGCCTTCAGTCTCGCCCTGGTCAGGGTTCTACCTGCAGAAATGTCATCCCACCTCCAGACCAAGTCCTCTGCCTGGACCTGCCCAACTCCTCTGCCACCTCATCCTTCCGGCCCTAATTAAAGCCCACCCCTGTGCTCATGACCCTGTCCCTGACGCAAGTTCCCAGAGCACCCTGGTGGCTCAGCCTCGCTTGCCCGCCGCAGCCCAGCTACTTACGGATGCGCTGGACTCTCCGGAGGTGGCGTCTTAACCCAACCCGAAAGCAAGTTCCAGAGACATGCTTAAAATGGGTAAGAAGCCACGTGGAAAAACAGTGCTGCTGCCTCCGAGGTGTTCACGTGTGTGTATTTTCACTTCTTGCCGCATGCGTCTCATTGTTTATAGAACGTAGGAAATATTACAGGCCTATAAATATTACAGCCTTTTGTTTTAATTTTTTTTATAACGGAACCTTAATAACTTTCTATGTAAAGTCTCACATGTTTCTTAAATTTATTCCTAGGTATTATATAGCTTGTGTTGCCATGTGAGCAATTAAAAAAGAGTAAGTTAGGTCTCAGGTACCAAAATCGATCTCCAGTCCTAATTTTGAATGAGGAAAAGCAAGCTGCAAAACAGCTCCAGGATAGTACCTTTTATGGGAAAAAGAAGTCCCGTACTATGAAGTGGTAATACATTTCTATATGGGTATATACGCACATATGTTAAATAGAAGATGTGCGTATCCACACATATATGAAGTCTACGTACATATGTGAGTGCTGTACACACACATGCACACTGTTTAGCAGATACATGTATGCCTATAGACATACAGAGTATGTATAATCTGAACATTGATCTCTATGTATATATGGCCGAATAACAGTGGTCAACCTTAGGGCGGGCCTAGGATGGGAGGTGATAGTCCGAGGGACTTTCACAGTACTGCTCGCATTTTATAAGTATCCACGTACTTAATATTTCTAAATACATAAGTCATAGGGTAGAGCCAGGAGGCCCGAGGTGGGGAAGGTGATGTTCCAGGTGACACATTCTTCCTGCCACAAAGTGTAATTGGCTCTGACCACCGAGTCAGGTTGGACATCCTGATGGGACAAACTCCAAAAGCGTCACAGTATACAATTTCCAAAGCTAAAGGCATGACCCTTCTTATTATAGAGTATGAGTCGGAGACCACATAATGCCTCAAGGAGGGTAGCCGCAAGGAGGAAGAGCGAGTTCAAAGAGAACTGGAGGGACCTAAGTATTTAGAGGCCTTAAAAAAAAAAAAAAAAAAGTGTCCTGGGGGCGCCTGGGTGGCTCAGTGGTTTAAGCCTCTGCCTTCAGCTCAGGTCATGATCTCAGGGTCCTGGGATCGAGTCCCGCATCGGGCTCTCTGCTCAGCGGGGAGCCTGCTTTCCCCCTCTCTCTCTGCCTGCCTCTCTGCCTACTTGTGATCTCTCTCTGTCTATCAAATAAATAAATAAAAATCTTTATTAAAAAAAAAAAAAGTGTCCCGGTGCGACTGCTGAGCTCATACCAGTGGTTAATGACCTACACGGTAATAAAACCACGACCTCCAGCTCGTCTACCTGACAGAAACTACTTAGATCCTATCCATCTACTCGTTATCGAATTAATATTGGCAGTCGTCCTTTTGCCTTATTTCCAATTCTGAGTAACTTTTTAAAAAAGATTTTAGGGGCGCCTGGGTGGCTCAGTGGGTTAAGCCTCTGCCTTTGGCTCAGATCATGGTCTCAGGGTCTTAAGATGGAGCCCGCCATTGGGCTCTGTGCTCAGCAGGGAACCTGCTTCCCGCGCTCTGCCTGCCTCTCTGTCTGCCGCTTCTAGTCCGCGATGAGAGAAGAATTAGGCACAAACAAGTCAGCTGCCAAAGACTGGGCGCAGGGGACAACAGTCGAAAAGGACTGCTGCCGCCGCGAGCAACTCCACAGTCTCACTTTTATTGGATAGAAAACAATAGCCAACAGAAGGACTGATGAAGGTCACACGTTGGTTAGTTAGTCACGTCTTGCAGGCCAGCAAGAAGGAGGTAAGGTCTCTAGGTAACCAAGCACATTCAAAGGACTCTTAACAACGAGCACTTCTGGGAAGCGAAAGGAGCGACAGCTAAAAAGGGAAGCAGGAGTTTCCGTTCCACCCTGAGCTGACCCGCCGTTCCCTTCCCTGAAGCAGGCGGCCTTCGGCCCTGGGCGGCCCAGGCGTTCCCGGCTGCCGGGCTTCGGTGAAGGGGAGACATTCTGCCCTGAGCGAGCCGGGCATCCCCAGCTGCCCAGCTTCACGGTCGTACATCGTCCTCCTCCCCAAAGACCTGTTGCCAGTACATGTATTTCTTAAGGCCATATCTAAATGTGCTTGGCAACTAGTAAAAATCCTCCAAGGGTTACAGTTTGAGTAACAAATTGTTCCGAGGGGCAGCAGCACTGCCTACTTGTAATCTCTGTCTCTGTGTCAAATAAATAAATAAAGTCTTTTTAAAAAAGATTTTTTGACAGAGAGATGGCAAGAGAGGGAACACAAGCACGGGGAGTGGGAGAGGGAGAAGCAGACTCCCTGAGCAGAGAGCCTGATGCGGGGCTCAATCCCAGGACCCTGAGATCATGACCTGAGCCAAAGGCAGAGGCTTAACCCACTGAGCCACCCAGGCGCCCTGAATAATTACTTTTTAACAGAGGAGTGTGTTACTTGACCCCTTCTCTGAATTTTCTTTGAGGATCCAGACCTTTCCCAGTTAGCAATCTGAGCTGGGTGGAAAGCAGACTGATCTGAACTCTGAACTCTGAGGACGCAGTCCCCGGGCCTGGTGCCACCAGCACCCTTGTCTTGAGGCCTGAGGGGGGCCCCAGGGAGCAGGAATGAGTAGGCTGTTCCTCAGGTCAGGGAGCCCTAGGGCAGGACCCTTACACCCATGTCTTCAGGGAGGCTGCAGGGCTGAACTGGGATCTAAGGACAAAGGAGACTCCTGTGATTGGGGAAGGGGTGACAGGCGAGCCCAGGAGCCCCAGGAGGAGCCGGAGCAGGGGAGAGGCAGCCAAGTCCCGAAGGGCCTGTTGTAACCACAGAAGCCTGAGTTTATTCAGGAAGGCCAAGGGTGGGTCTGGACCCAAGACTGGTTTTCAAAAGTTTCCTAAAGGCAAATGATCTGGGGCTCAGGGGAGACGGGAGGGGATACCCCAAGGAAAGAACCAGGAGAGCCCCGGTCCTGGGGAGGTGGCCCTGTGGGGACTGTGGGTGAGCAGAAGGGGAAGTAGACAAGACAGCCTAGGCAGGAGTGGAGGCCCTCCTTGGAAGCGGGGGAGGGCATCAGGCTGAGGAAGCAGGGACAGAGGCCCTGCCTCACTGTCTCCTTTCCTGGGGACCCAGGGTGCTCTCCAGCGCCCTTTCAGCCCTGCATCCCAGCCCAGATCCCGTTTCTGTGCCTTTTTGGATTCGGGGCCACAATACTGGGGAAGGCGCTTTTAACAGACCAGACTGAGCCCAACCAGGAGGAAAAGCTCTTCTCCAAGGCAGAGGCCCACACAGACCCCGGAGTTCCTTCCGGCAGGGCTGTACCGGGGGACCTCGCTGCTGAGACGCAGCCTGGGGCCCACGGCATGACCCCGCCCAGCCCAGGGACTCCCAGAAGCCCCGAGCGTTTGTTTACCAGAAGAGTCACGTGAGGCGCTGCGGTGACTGAGTCACACCGGAAGATCTGTGTGGGGCACCGGGGTCGGAGCCCGGTCACCCCGCGATCTTCGATCTTCGCTCAGGGCCCAGCAGCCTCTGGAGGATGGGCAGGGCTCTCAGTCCCGCTTCTCCCCTTCCCAGGGTCTCTGTCCTGGCCTTACAGATTGGGACACGGGGGGGGGGGGGGGGGGTCCAGGCAGGGAAGGGGGATCTAGGGCCGAAAGTGGCTCTAGAAGGAGCAGCCTGGGGTCCTCGCACCATGCCGCTCATAGCTGGACGGATGGGGGCTGGGTCGTCAGGAGTGACAGGGAGAAGAGTGTCCCAGGTTGGGAGAGAGGATGGGGGCAGCATTCCGGGAGGAGCACTGTTGGGAGGAGCACTATTGGAAAGACCTACGATTATGTACCCAAGAGGTGGAGATGGGGGAACATGGGTCGCCCGAAAGGTTGTTTTTACTTTCTGTCCTCCCGCCCACTGCCAAACGGCGTTCAAGCCCTTGCTCTGCCTTAGCTGGGGCTGGCATCTCCCGCATGGTCCCGCGCCCCACTCTGCCCCCTTCCCATCCTCACACCGGCCCGCGGCCTTCCCGGCCCGCTCGCCAGTCCATCCCGCCTACCGGCAAACCCCTTCTCGCCCCAGCCAGTGCCCTCTCCGCCCGGTTCTCACTTCTGCCCTGCGCACATCCCCTGCCAGTTCCGACCCGGGCGCTCGGACTCCCCCGTGCCTTTGCACCCACTGTTCCCGGCACCCAGCCCCACCCTGGGCCCAGCCCCAGGGCAGTCCCTTCGGGAAAGCCTCTCTAGGAACGCCTGCCAGCTCCCCTCTCGGCCCCACTTCCTTTCGGGCCTCCCCGAGGCCCAGAACCAAAGCCTGTGCGAACGCCCCTGGCACCGGGCCTGGCACTTGGCGCTGAAAGGGCCTCAGGGCTGGGAGCCGGGTGAGGCCAGGAGCTGAGTGGGGCGGGTCACTCGGCCACCGTGGGAATCAGGTGCCCAGGGACGATCGGTGTGTGTGGTGGGGGCTAGGGGACAGGGCCCGAGAGCCTCGCGGCCCCCTATGCTGGGTCTGGGGTGGGGTCCGGAACTGCGGCCTGGCCGGTGCCCGCTCCCGTCCTCCGCCCGCCGCCTCCCCTCCCCCTTCTCCCCCTCTCCTCTTCCCCTCCCCCTCCTCCAACCTTCCTCTTCCCCTCCCCCTCCTCCCTGTTCCCCTCCTCCCCCTTCCGCCGGGGCGCGGGCGTCCGCAGTCTGAGCTCACTGGGCGGTGACGCGCGAGCTCCAATTACGGGCCCCGCGTCGCTCCCGGGAGCCGAGCCCGCTGGGGACGCTCGCAGCTGCGTCAGCTCCGGCCGCCCCCGCCCGCCGCCCGCCGCCCGCCGCCCCCCGCCCCCGAGCCGGAGCTGCGCGATGGGGAGGCGCGGGCCGGGTCTTCCGGGTCCTGCTCTGCTACTACTGTCTTTTTTGTTGTTGTTTTGTGTGTGTGTGTGTGTGTGTGTGTTTAATTTATCTTTGGGGGCGCCTGGGTGGCTCCGTGGGTTAAGCAGCTGCCATCCCCGCAGGTCCTGCTCGAGGTCCGTCCTGCAATCGGACTGAGGCTGGGGTCTCTCTCGGGGGAGCCTCCCCGCTCAGTCCGGAGCCTGCCTTCCCTCTGCTCCCTCCCCACACACTTGTTCTCTTTTTCTGTCTTAAATAAAAATTTTTTTAAAAAATTTGTCTCTTTATATCCACCTTTTGCACAAAGGACTGGAGTCAGCTTTTAGGGGGAACTGGAGTCAGCTTTTTAAACAGAGTAAACTAGCCAGCTAGGTATTTCAAAGTTCAAGCAGGGTTTTAAACCTGGGGGGAAAGGCATCGAGTTCTGGATCACTGCCAAAGTTGTGCCTGAATTGTGACTTTGAGCTCTTGGGAGCCTTACAAAAAAGGGAATAAAATTTGCTACATGGGATGGATGCCTGGGTGGCTCAGTTGGTTAAATGTCTGCCTTCAGCTCTGGTCATGATCTTGGGATCCTGGGATGAGTCCAGAATCAGGCTCCCTGCTCCAGTGGGGAGTCTGCTTCTCCCTCTCTCCCTCCCGGGCCCCCCTCCATGTACTCTCTCTGTCTCTCTTGCGTGCACAAAAACAAAATCTTTTTTTAAAAAACTGTGACATGATTTGTTTTGTGCATAAAGAAAAAGTGTCCCAGTTCCTCAGGGAAAGTAAACTTTTTGCTGACACTCAATGTGGAAGAACTTTCTCGCACAGGTCTTCATATAGGGAGGTGTCCTTGTGGATAGCCTCTTTCCCAACCCAAGGCGTTGTTCACAGAGCCTTGTAGCATCCACAGGGAGCCGGGTACCAGCCAGCTCAGCTTGAGCTGCTTGGCAGGGCCCAGGAAGGAGTTCCTAGCTAGACCCAGGGCTGCGTTCTGGAAGTAAAGACTTCCCTTCAGAGCAGGGTGTCTTCCAGCTTTTTGGTTTATATGACTCACAATTTTATTTCATTATTTACTTATTTCATTTTTTTTCTAACAATTTTATTTTTAATTGGATAATTTTCAATACCACCTATAAAATATTCCTGTAAAAAAAAAAAAAAGAGAGAGAGACAGAAAAAGGAAGCCAGATTGGATTCCAGCCTTTAGATCTAATCACCTGTTTACAAGAAATGCAGAAGGAACAAAAGAATATACCACAGGGATGCGATCAGCAAAATCCACAGTGTGGAAAATTCCAAGGGCAAACCCAGATCCTTCAGCAAATAACTTACACGGGAAAAAAGGTGGGAAGTGAAACCTACAGAGTTCAAGAGAGTCTTAAGAGACACATAATCAAAGGAAATGTGTAGACTCTGTATAAATCTCGACTAAACTATCCAACTGCAAAAAATTTGAGACAAGCTGTATATTTGAAGATGAGAGAAGTATTGTTGATTCTTTTAGTGTGAAAATGCTAATATAGTTATGTTAATTTTTTTAAACAGATGGATTTATATGATGTCTGTGATTTGCTTTAGAATAATTGAGGGCTTGGAGGTATTGGGGCATTGGGAAACAAAAATGGTCAGGGGTTAGTCATTATTGAAGGGTAACGTCGGGGCTCGTTAAACTATTCTTATTACTTTTTTATATGCTTGAAATTTTCCATAACTGGGGCAGCTGGCTAGCTCAGCTGGTAGAGCATGTGACTCTTAATCTTGGGGTCATAAATTCAAGCCCCATGTTGAACATAGAGTTTACTTAAAAAATTAAAAAGTAGGGGCACCCGGGTGGTTCAATGGTTAAGCCTTTGCCTTCTGCTCAAGTCCTGATCTCAGGGTCCTGGGATTGAGCCTGCAATCAGGCTCTCTGCTTGGCAGGGAACCTGCTTCCCCTTCTCTCTCTGCCTGCCTCTCTGCCTACTTGTGATTTCTCTCTCTGTTAAATAAATAAAATGTTTTTTAAATATTAAAAAATTAAATCTTGGGGCGCCTGGGTGGCTCAGTGGGTTAAAGCCTCTGCCTTCAGCTCAGGTCGTGATCCCCGGGTCCTGGGATAGAGCCCCACATCCGGCTCTCTGCTCTGCAGGGAGCCTGCTTCCTCCTCTCCCTCTGCCTGCCTCTCTGCCTACTTGTGATCTCTATCTGTCAAATAAATAAATAAAATCTTTAAAAAAAAGTTAAATCTTGAAATTTTCCATAATATACTGGCATAAGGTTAGTTAACTTTCCCTAATTAGCCAACATTTCCCAAGCGAGAACATTACAATAAAATAGCTACCATCTGCTATCACCATCATTTCATCAGAAAAATGATTTCATAACACTGAAAATGCAGAAAGGGCTTAATCTCTGAAAAAGGCCAGTCTTTTTTTTTTTTTTTAAAGATTTTATTTATTTATTTGAGTGAGAGAGAGCATGAGCGAGGAGAAGGTCAGAAGGAGAAGCAGACTCCCCATGGAGCTGGGAGCCCAATGTGGGATTCGATCCTGCGATTCCGGGATCATGACCTGAGCCGAAGGCAGTCATCCAAGCAACTGAGCCACCCAGGTATCCCTGAAAGAGGCCAGTCTTAAGACAGATTGGATTTTACTTTCTGGAATAATCATTGTAGACACTACCATGGACTGTACTGGTCTGTGGGCCCCAGCTTCAAACAATCCTTCCCAAACCTCATGTTTTTCAAAAGTTGGGCTCAAAGCTAGTGGACAGGCCATTTGAGGCTGTATGTATTTGCTCTGTGACTCGGGACGACTGTCACTCATCTCCTCTAGGCCAATTTTTCTCTCAAAGACTCTGTGTTTAACCTTGAAAGGTCCTAAAAAATCTGGTGTAAACTTTTACTATTATAGGTGGGAAAACTAGAGCCAGGAGAAGAAAAGTGACTTTCTGGAGATAACGCAGTGCCACTTAAGCGCAGGCCCTAGGGGAGAGCCCAGCCTTGTGATTCCTAGTCCAGGGTTTTCTGGCTCCCCCCAGTGTTCTGCCTACTCTGAATTGGCCTGTGTCTATCTTTGAGTTTGTACCTGGAAGGATAGCTGTATGGACTTGATGCCAGACCACCAGGCTTTAAATCTTGACCTTGCGGCTTGCTGGCTGTGTTACCCTGGGGCCTCAGTTTCCTTATCTGTAAAATGGGTAGATGCTAGAATAATGATACCTTCCAAGGTTGTTTTGAAGGTTGAGCTAACACATGTGTGATGCCTGCTACACTGAACGTGCTTAGTGTTGGGTAGTTGCCTGTGTTTTTACCTTCTGTGAGGATGAGGAATTCCACAGATTTTATGTGGAAAGCAGGCAGGACTTCAACTTAGGATCATGGAATGTCAGGACTAGAAAGGGACTCTCGAGACCATCTACACAAGAATCCTTTTACAGAAAGAGAAAATGGGTCCCTGGGGACTATGTGAGCTGCTAATGGTTCCAGAAGGCAGTTGGTGACAGAAGGGAAATAGACTCCTGAGGGGTCCCTGGGTCCTTAGGTTCTGGGCTTTGCTAAGCAAGTCTGTGGGGCCCCCAACTCTACCTTGCAGGGTCCTTCTGCACTAAGCTGATGTCAATACCAGTCAATGAAAGACACAAAGCGACTGTATGGAGCCTTACAGTTTACAACAAGCATTTGCAAGCTTGGTCCTGTGGGAGCCTTACTCCAGCCCTAGAAGTAGAGTTCTGGAATGAACGCCCCATTTCATGAAGAGAAATCAAGGCCCCCAGGGGTAGAAAAGTAACCAAGGCCATAAGGAGAGGTTCAAAAATTCCTTGACTACTCTGGAAGATGAGGGATTTCTTTTTTTTTTTTTTTTTAAAGATTTTATTTATTTATTTGACAGACAGAGATCACAAGTAGGCACAGAGGCTGGCAGAGAGGAGGAAGCAGGCTCCCCGCAGAGCAGAGAGCCCGATGTGGGGCTCAATCCCAGGACCTGAGATCATGACCCGAGCCGAAGGCAGCAGCTTAACCCACTGAGCCACCCAGGCGCCCCGATGAGGGATTTCTTGTTCAGAAGAAGGTTCCTGTTCAAAAGAAGGTTAAGTCAGTGTAAAATGGCTGACAGTCCCTCTGCCTTTGGAAAAGTACTTCAGCTACAAAGAAGTCAGCTAACTCCGAGAAGGGCAGAAAGGAAATCGGTTGCTATGACAACATCGTTGGCGGCCTATTTTCCCCTTCCTCAGGTTCAAAATAACAGCTTCCAGCAGGTTCCGGGTACAAGGGGGTGTGGGGGTGGGGAGAGGTCTGACTCCAGCCCAGCAACTGCCCTTGGCCAATCTCCTGCCAGATTCGGTGGCAAGAGGAAGGTGGCAGCCAATCAGGAGGCCTGGAGATTGTGTCATCGTCCAGGAGCCAGTCTGGAATAACCAGAAACAGGGGCACACGACCGTTTCCATGGTGACCTCCCTTAGCAACCTGACTAGTCCACTTTAGGAGCGCTGGAAGATTCCATCAGGCTAAGGCCTGATTTTGTTATCTTCTCTGCCTCCTTCCTGTTCCAAGGCAGGGATGAAGTCATTGTGGCTGTTTAACCCTTTCCTGGGATGTGCCTGGCTCCGGTCAGACCCTAGGGCCTGGGAGGGGGGCTGCGTGCCATGCATGGTGTTTGGTGCTTAGTGCTGCCAGGGAGGGAAGTTGCTGGTCAGTAGTGACAGCCACCATTTATAGGGCACACCTTTGAGCCCGGCACTGTGCTAAGCGGCTGACAACCCCACAACCATGACAACAGGGTGCTACCACAGATCATTCCTATTTCACTGAGGAAAAAACTTGATTCAGAGAGGTTAAGTAACTTGGTCAGGTCACAGAGCACCAGCAGCACGTGGAGGAACAAGACTTGGACCAAGTGAGCGGAGCTCTTGGGGCCATTCTCTTCATGACTGCTCTATACAATGCTTGCCGTGGGGCAGGACCCGACGGGGGTGGGGCAGGACATGGGAGGGAAATATCCGTGTGTCTTCAGGGGAGTTTTAACAAGGAGGGTGACATCGAGGTTCTGTGAGAGAACAGGGAGGAGACGTCTGCTGGTTCTAGAACACTCCAGTTCCCAGCCGAGGGCTGCTGGGCGAGACCAGACAGGCCGCAGAAGGCTTTGGGCCTTGGGCCCAGGCCTCTCAGCCTCTAGAACACGGTAGTGCTGGCACTCTGGCTGTGGGGGAGGGAGGGAGTCCAGCCTACACACATTCCTGCTTGCCTTCCTGCTGGCTTGGGGGTAGGGGAGATCTGGGGAAGCAGCCACTGCAAAGTGGGGTCCCAGGACTAGCCCAAGCTCAAGGCCACACAGGAGCAACTGCTTGGATGCTGTATACGCCGTATGCAGAGCTGACACAGGGCGATAGGCAGACTGGGACTGTGTTTTCAAGGACATAAAGTGACAAGATAAACAATAAATAGGCCATAGCTTACGCTAACAACAGATGAGTCACTGGGACAAGGGTGTGATCACAGGAGCAGCGCTGAGGTCACTGGCCAGGATCACGGCAGGACAAACTGACCATTCAGCAGGGAAGTCCTCCTGCGGGAGGAAAGGGGCCCTGCCTGGCTCTGAAGTTGGGGGGTGGGGGAGACTCCAACCGGCAGGGAGAATGGGCATGTCCTTGGGGGAGAGGTAGCAGACGTCCATACACTAGGGAGCTGGCAGTAAATAGGGCAGGAAGGGGGACACAGAAGGGACATGACTGAGCTTTGTGGCCCAGCTTCAGGGTGGGGCAGTAGGTGATAAAGATCTGGAAGAATGAGGAAGGGTGACCCTTGGTGACCTCTCTACAGCCTCTTTGCCTAAGCAGAACAGTCATGGAAATTTCCACCTAGGTTCTTTTCCCAAAGCTGCTGTCAGCTCCACCTCCCTCCCAGGCTCTGCTGTGTCCACAGTTCTGCCTGTGTAGGCTGTGGCTGCAGACACCCGGGGAGCAGCCCTAGAGACTTGGTGACAGCCAGAGAAGACCTGTGTGGCTGTGAACTTGTCCAAACTTCAGGCACAGGGCCTCACGTTGCTACAGAAACACCAGGCCGTCCCCACACTGATGAGCCTGGAGGCCCCAGATTCCTGTTCCTGGGAAGGCAGAGTGGGTAGTGACAGCGCCCACCATCACTGCAGCTCCTAGTGGCTGTCTCTCCCCCAGAGCACACGGTAGCCGGCTGCCCTAAGCCCTAAGTATTGGGGGCTGCTTCTTCTTCTCCATCTGAGAAATTATCTGGATGCTCTATTTTCTTGGGTGGGTGTAGCATCTTGTATATTTACTTCTAGAAGTTCCTAAGTGGAAGAGTGACTTCTGTGGAGAGGGCGGGGCTGGGAAGACTCTGGAATTTCCACCTCCTCCACTTTCCCCACACTGGGCCCCCGGCTCCAGCCCCCGTGGGGTTCTTCCTGTACAACAACAGCTGGGCATGCAGGGCCCAGATAGAAGGGAGCCAAATGATGTATCGCGGTGTCCCACACCCTTGTCCACAGCTGGGGAGGGCCGCTCCCTCAAGGAGGTTGGTCCAGACCTGCCTCTGCCATGTCTGCGCATGAGTGAGCCTGATGCTCCTCGGGCCCCACTTTCACACTCCAGAAGGGGCACCTCATCCTCCCCGTCAGCCCAGCTGTAAACCCCGGGAATAGCCCTGACGTTCAGAGAAGCAAAGGGAACACGTCAACACGCATCGGCCTCCAGGAAAATATGGGCTTGTGTTGTGACAGAGTCACAGGGGGTGTGGACAGGAGATGATGATTTGAATACGCTGGTCAGAGAGGCCCTTCCTGAGGAGTGACCTCTAGGCAGGGTGATGAGAATGAGTGTCATCTGAGGAGTCAGGGAGGCACCTCTCGAACAGATGTGCCGTCGAAAGTAAAGAACTTGAGTCTGGAAAGGGCCAGGGGAGCTGAGGAGCCAGAGAGAGGGAAACCAGTGTGGGAAGCCCGGAGAACCCGAGGCAGACTTCTCTGTCTTCTTTGTCTTGTCCCGTGGCCACCACCCACCCCATCCGGGCCTCCGTGACCTCTGACTTGGAGTGTGACAGTGGACTCCAGGGCCCTCCCATCCGCCATCTCTCCCAGCTCAGCTGGGCACAGCCCACACGACTTCCCAGGGCCCCGGCCTCTCCCAGTTCAGAGAGGCCCAAAGAGCACAGTCCAGCCTCCTCCTCCAGGTCACTGAAGCCCTGCCAGCGCTCACTCCTGTCTCCCTTTGGTGCCCCCCCCCCCTGCTTTCTAGTGAGTTCCGGTGCCCTAATGCGCTTCAGGGCCTATTCTGGCTCCATCACCGTTGGCTCCCCTGTCCCATGAGCGTCAGAGAAGGACCTGCAAGGCCACAGGCTTCTGCTTTCACCTGGCCTGTGCTGAAAAATACACCTCAGGAGAAGTTCCTGGGACAGGGTGACCTCTGCCCCCTTGTTCCACAGAACCTGTCTGTCTGGGGGGCAGGCCACAGCTGTGCGGAGGACGAAGGGCACACCCAGTGTGCGTGTGTGCGGGTACAGGCGGAAGGTGTGAAATGTTTAACAAGCATCGTGCTGGGTATGCGGTGTGGACCCAAACACCCGCCTGGGGCCTCAGGCCCGTGACTGCATAGATCAGAGACCCAAGAACGTGGACAGACTCCTCGTTCCTTCAGGCTGTTTCTGAAGGTCCACAGGACAGGCCTCAGGGGCTGAGTAAGCAGAGTTCCCAGCACAGATGAGGCTTGACTGGGGCCTCCCAGGGTGGTGGGTCACACACACGGGAGCAACAGGGAGGCCCGAGCCTTTGGCGCTGCTCCCCTCGCTCTGGAGCCTGAGTGTTCAGCAGGCGCTCCCTGGAGAGAGACCAAAGGTGGCCTCTGGGTTTCTTCCCTGTGGCTTTGTCTGTCAGGAAGTTCCCCGAAGAGGGAAGTGGGTCCCGGTTTCTTCCTGCTGCCCACAACTGCACCGCACCCGATGGGCATTCTTGTCTCTGTCAATTCCAGACGCCATTTTCCCTCTCACAGCACGTTGTGTCTCATCCCTTCTTGCTTCCTTCCTAACACCCCTCCCCTCCGCACTCGCACAACGGAACTAACTGCTGGAAGCCTCACAGGGTGACTGAGCTTATTTTTCACAAGTGACTCTGGCTGGGGTGTTCCAGGTCTGGGACCCCTTGGTCCTTCACAGCCCGTCCTGGGCTTGGTGGTCAGTCAGTCAGTCAGTTCAGCTCTTGCTGAACGTGGGCCACACGTGCCCCTTCCCTACTCCGCTTGGGGTTTTAACTCCAAAAGAGATGTTTTCAGATGCATTCATGTAGTCATTGCTCAGGAGACACACATCGAGCTTCTGTTGTGTGTCAGGCACTAGTGGTGGCGAGGGAGACGTCCTGGGCCTCAGTTTCCTCCTTAGTCTCAGGGGCCGCAGCAGCGTCTCCCTCACAGGGAAATGGGGTGAGAACTAGAAGGTCATGGAAAGTGTGCAGCCCAGCGCTCAGTAGGAGTCACAGAACAAAAAGCCGTGTGCTGTGGTTACCATCCTGCGGACATATCCGGGACAACGGGGGGGACCACGGAGAGCACAGCAGACTGTTCTCGGCCCAGCAGAGGTGGTCCGAGGAAAATCTCCCCTGAGGATTAACTGGGACAAGAGGAGTGGCCAGAGGAAGGAGGACAGTGTCGGGAGAGAAGGTCTAGACACGCTGGGGGGGAAGCCTGTGAGGGGCCCCGCGGAGCTCTTAAATTAGGGAGATGAAGCTGAAGCAGCCCCCTCAGAGAGCCATGTTCTGCCCTTTGTTGTCACTCTGTCCTCCAACAGCCCGTGGTGCTACAGCTGGTGGGCTTCCATTGCCAGGCCTTCCAGAAAGATCTGCAAACAGGCTGCCGGGCCGAGTGCCAAGGACATTATGTGGCGAATAAACTAAAGAAGGGAACGAGCAGCAGGGAGCTCATGGGCTGGGGGTGGGAGAAATGTCCTTCCAAGATACCTTCTTTGTTCCCCTCAGAGAGGGGATTCTATCTCAAACGGAATCTTCTACGTCTACATCGTAGAGGAGGGTACAGAGAGATGATGGAGGCTTCTCTCAGGAAGACAGCAGGAGAGCGTTTCCCTTACTTTTCTGTCTTCGGGTGTTCAGTGCCTGAGAGGGAAGAGCCCGGGGCTGCCTCTTCTGACAGCTTTCTGGGGAAGGCCTATGACATGGCTGCCTGTAGTTTTGCTAACTTGTTTTTGCTGGAATTGCCCTCAGCTCTCTGCAGGGTAATAGTGTGTCTGGCGGGTGTCAGGGGTTGGTTTCATACCTTCTCCGCTGTACGTTTCTAGCTGTTCAAAATCCCCTAGAAAACAGCGATCTCTCTTCCCTTCGATGGAACCCTGAGCTGTGTCACCTCTGTGCGACCTCCCAGCGGCCGGAGCTGACCACTGTGCAAAAACCGCCAAACGTTTGCACCATCATTGTTCCAGAGATCAGCCCAGGGAAAGTGGGGGGGGGGGGCAGCAGGAGGGGGCCAGGAACTGCAAATTCCTAGAGTCTTTAGGGGAAAAAAAAAAAAAAGTTGTTTTTTGGGGACTCCCCTTGCCTTTTCTTTTTGATCTGCATTTCCAGAGCAGTCTTGGGTAACGCAGTATTAGATAAAAATCACAGGATTAGATAAAATCGAACAAAAAAGGTGTAGGGGGAGTCTTACCCGGACTGAACCCTGGACCCCAGACCCAGAAATGAAGGCCATTGATAGCTTCTCTCTTGAGTAAGCCTCACTGGCCTTGCTTAAAAGGGGAGGAGGTGGAGTGGATTCCAGCATTCTCTGGAGATTTCTGGCCTGAAGTGAGTCTGGAGGAATAGATCCGGCCTTGCTAAGGACAGGCCTGGAGGCCGAACCTTAAATTTTTGCTCCTTTAGTCCTTTGCAGTGCCCCGCCTCCTTGAAGGCCCAGCCAGGAGGCCTCAAACCTTTGCGGCTCCCTTCTCTCCTCTGTTTACTGCGTTTTACAGAATTAGCATCATCACTCCTTTCATCTAACCTCCTCATTTTACACTGGAGGAAACTGCCACTGCGAAGGTATTTGGGTGAGTGCCCAAGGTCACACCGGTGTTTGTCAGTGGAGTGACTGCCACAAACAGACCAAGGGCCACCTATTTTTAGCCAGGGCTTTTATGAGGGCGGGGGCATGAAACCACTCGCTAAAATGGAGTTGCCCTCTTATATTTGAGTCCTTAGGCCCAGATGAAGGCTAGGTTTCAGATGGCGGTGATGCAGGATATGGAAGCATCAGTGGAGAGAGCAGCTGCCATCAGACGTTCTGACTAAAAGGAACAGGAATGCAGGCCAGAGAAGACGTGCTTTGAAAATAGGCAGTTTTGGGGTGCCTGGGTGGCTTTAGTTATTGGGCATCTGCCTTCGGCTGTGGTCAGGATCCTGGGATCAAGCCCCACATTGGGTGCCCTGTTCTGCAGGAAGCCGGCTTCTCCCTCTCCCACTCCCTGTGCTTGTGTGCTCTCTCTCTGTCAAATAAATAAAATCTTAAAAAAAAAAAAAAGAAAAAAAGAAAAAATGCAGTTTTATGTTAAAGGAATCCTCAAGGAGTTGAAGGGCACATAATCAAATGTATTATTAATATCCTCACCAAGGAACATGGTGCTTTGGGGCCAATTTGTTTATTTATTATCATTATTTTTAAAGATCTTATTTTTTATCTGATATATAGAGAGACCACAAGGAGGTGGACCGGAGGAGCAGGCCGAGGGAGAGGGAGAAGCAGGCTCCCCATTGAGGAAGGAGCCCATTGTGGGGCTCCATCCCAGGACCCTGGGATCATAACCTGAGCCGAAGGCAGATGCTTAACCAACTGAGCTACCCAGGCGGTCCCAACTTGTTTAAATACGTTTTCCAGAAAAGAAGGGACTCACTATATAAAGAGGAGAAATGAATGTCAAACAAAAGCTAGGAGAGATGAAGTCAGTAAATGTTTGGGCCTACACAGTAAAAACAAGGGTTAGCATCCGTATTCTCTTCCAAAATATCATTCACTTACTAACTAGTGCAATTTCTTTCTGGCCTTAGCAACTCATCTCTTTCAGTTCAACAGACTCCTGAGTCCTGACCTTTCATTCAAATCTCTATTTCTTTCCCCAAGCCCATGGAGAATTAACCAAATAACAATAACACACATTTTAGAACAGTATGAGGAAAAAGCTGCAATCTGTAAAGAGAATGGAAATGACTAGGTTTGCAACACTGACAGCTTTTTAAAGCACTTTAAAGTTCTTCATCTCTACAGTAGGAGACGCAGAGTGGATGGCACAGGAGGTGGGGGGCGGGGCGCTCTGCCACCCCTGGAGAAAATGGCAGCAGAGGCTGAAAGACACCCGGGGAGAGGGCCCAGCAGGGGAGGGAGGCAGCTCGAGGTCGACTTCGGGGATTCAAGAATAGATTCTGGTACTAATTAGCCGTGTCTGATTTTAGGCAGATCGCAAACTCCCCAGGCTCCCAGCTCCCCGTTTGTAAAATGAGGTGACCCAACTCAGTTTTCCTCCTTCCAGCGCTAAAATCCCACTAAAAATTTTCCAGTCCAGAGCAAACATCAAGCCTGTGTCTGGAGGGAACCATCTGCATCTCAGTAATATTCCGTCCTTAAAAGTGGGGAAGAAGGATTGAAGTCAAACAGCTCATGGCAGGGGTGGGGTGGGAGGGGTGGTGATGGGATGCGGGCGGGCGGGGAGGGCGGCGAAAAGGGAGGGTCAGTACCTGCTCCCCGATGCCTTCACAACCACTGTCATTTACAGGAGCCAAAGGGGTTTTGAAAAGTACCAAGTTTCTTCAATTCCCATGTCACTATTTAGCTGCCACTCATTAACCTCCCTTATCCTCTCCGAATTCACTGCCCTTTTGTAGGTTTCACAATAAAGCCCCTGGAAGTCAGAGAGGACGAGTGTGACCACCCAGTCGTGGGGTCCAGGCTTTATTTATTTATTTATTTTTAAGATTTTATTCATTTATTTGACAGAGAAAGATCACAAGTAGGCAGAGAGAGGAGGGGAAGCAGGCTCCCTGCTGAGCAGAGAGCCTGATGCGGGGTTCCATCCCAGGACCGTGAAATCATTACCTGAGCCGAAGGCAGCAGCTTAACCCACTGAGCCACCCAGGTGCCCCGGGTCCAGGCTTTAAACCACTTAAACCACGGTGTCCCGCCACTCCTCACTGTCTCTGCTTGTTTCCCTTCCAAAAAGTGAGGCATCTGCTAGGTCAGTCTCGGGAGCCCCTCTTCCACCTCGCGCATTCTAGACTAGTAAGACCCGGGGCATGCAAGCACCCCAAGTGTGTTCCAGTAAAGAAAGAGCATTTGATAATTACAAGGGGATCCGGCACGAATTTTCAATTAATGGGTGACTTTGACACAATACGGAGGAATGACAAAGCACAGGAAAGGGGAACAAAAGGCAGACCTGGGCTGTAAACGGGAGGGAGGGAGGCGAGAAGCCCCCGAAAGGGAAGAGCCGCCCGAGTTAGGTGAAAGAGCGGAGGGACTGCCACGAAGGCCGCGACCCAAACCCAGCTACCCCATCCCCCCACGCCATTCCCTGGCACAGCACAGGGGTTGGGGGCGGGGTGCGCATGCGCGCTGGCGCTCTGCGCCAACCGCCACCGCTCTCGGAGGCGGCCAGGACCGGCTGGATCCGGTTAGAGCCAGCGGTGCCCGCCCGCGAGCCGGCGCCTCACAAAGGGAGGCGGCGGCTCACGGCCCGCGTATTCCTACGCCGGGCGGGTGTGGGGAATGTGCTTATGGCGCACCCTGCCCCCATCCTTTGTCCTCGTCCTGCAGCTTCGGGCCGTTTGGGGCCGCCGGGTAGGCGGCTTTCCGCAGCCCTCCCCGCGCCCCGGAGGGTCTGGACGCGGAGCAGAGTGGAGACGGGGTGGACGCGCCCCCTTTCCCCAACCCACCTCGCCAGATTCCGCTTTAGCCGCGTGGAACCCCGGGTCGGGAAGCCCCCGGCGCCATTGTTTCTTAAGTTCTTCCGCCTCACCCGGCGTCAAATTCCCCCTCCGCCGCCCCGAGAAACGAGGTTTTTCTCAGAAACCCTGTCATCCAGTGCTTAGTCAGCTTTCCCTATAGTTGGGAGACTCCAGGGGGTGCTTTGGAAGCAAAACTACAGAAGGGAAAAGCTTTGGGTTTGGAGAAGAGCCTTTGTTCCCCTGCAACTCCAGTTTGAAACACCTCGGGAGTGGAGCCAAGCCAGAGATCATTAATACAGACCCTAAAAACACAAACTGTAGAGAAGCAAACCCATAAGGAGAGTTTCATGACTAATTCAGGAAGTGTTGCAGGACAGGCTGCCTAAGGTCGTTGTGTCTTTGGAGGCAAAACCTTTGGCGTTTGGGGATCAAAGAGGACCCTTAAACTTGGTTTTGACAGATTGGGATTTTGAGAACTTTAATGAGAAGAATCTTAGTTTAGAAACGTTCACTATGGACAGAACAGAAAATGTAAGCATGGTCTGAAAAAGGCAACCAAAAATGTGGGGGGTCTAGCTAGTGACTGCAAAGACGGGGACATTCAGCGCACAAAGTAACTAACACAAGTCGTGTCCCCCCCCCCCCCCCATGCGTCGTCAGGTCGCAGCAAGCCCCCAAGTTGGCCCTCCAGCTCCGATGCAGGGGACAGCCGTGCATTGTGGCTTCTTGAGCCATTTTCTAGAAGTGGATTTCCCCATTTAGTACAATTCTTGAGCAGATAACCCGGAACATTTGGGCTTCTCCTAGAACAGGAAAACCAGAACTTGTCCAGTATAACCTGAGAACCAGCTCTCAGGACCTGAGGCGGTTTGAGAGGGACAGACGGACGCTTTGCTTAGCTAAGATGGCTGCGGTCTGTTGGTCAGGCTGATGCTCGGTTATATAATGGCAACGAAGGCCGTCCGCAATCCCATTTTCACCTCCATTCAAAAAGCACTAACTAGTACCTCCTGCACTCCCGAGAAATTATAAAAGGTATTTGAAAAGCTACTAAAAAAAAATTCCCAAGTAATGGCTGAGTTTAGGGGAGCCGTTTGCTCTACTTCAATGTGACTTTTGTTTTTGCCTAAATCTTCAGCTGACATCTGGCTACCAACTTTTGAATATTTCCGGGTACACAGTCGGTAATCAGGCTGCCTGAACCGTCACGAAAAATCTAGAAAGCCTTGTAAAGCTTGATTCTATTTTTAACCCGTCCGAGGAACTATTTTTGCTTCCCTCACAAAGGCGGCGGAGGGTTATTGAGATCGTGGCGTGAGGCGACCATGGGCTATAAATACGCCTCTCGGGAGCGGTGCGGCAGGCATTCAGGCAGCGAGAGCAGGAGCGCCTGGGCAGGCAGGAGGCACAGCTTGAGGAGACTGCAGATAAGTTTTTCTCTTAAATAAAAGCTAGGAATGACTAGGATTCTTAAGGAAATGTAAATAGCGATAATACTGAGATACTGCTTAGTTTTAAATTCTTAGATTAATCTTTTAAAAACGTAAACGGAAGATCTTAAAGAACAGTTTTAGAAATAAAAAGCTCTTTATAGAACCAGACGGAGGTTAGGAGGTGAAGCTTCTTAATGGAGTGGAGTAAACCTAATTTTTTAAAAAAATAGCTAAAAGGACGGCAAAGTCCGACATTCAGAGAATCTTTAAATCGAAGGGCAGCCTTTTAGGTTGAAGTTAAAATGTAAATTATCTAAATAGAGCTTAAATGTTCCTTTAAAAAAGTTATAGACGCTTAAAACTAAAAGATGTCTTTTAAAAAGGTTAAAGGCGTTATAAAAGCCCTTCATGGCGCCGCGAGCTCGGTTGCGTCATTTGAAACGTACATGTTAAGGTATGACTTGCTAAAAACTAGCGGCAGGATGGATGGAAATTTGGAGATTAGAAAATTGGAGACCTCAGAAGACAGAAGTACAGGAAGGTGAAGACATACAGAACTACAGGAAGGTGAAGAAATTTAGAGAAGATAGGAAAATTGGAAGAAAAACGTCTTTTAGAAGACAGAAAAATAGACCTTGAAGGCAGGAAGAAGAAGAAAAGGAAACTAGAAAAAGAAGGCATCTCAGGTCTCAGTTACAAGTTGAGAAGTAAGGTGGAAAATACGGTCAGGAAAGGTATTTCAGGTAGAAAAAGGAAAATTAAGCTAGGACAGCTACTGAATACAAGCGCACGAGATAGACGTCAAAAAGAAGATAGAAAAGGTTAATCCAGAAAATTCGCTAAAGCTCAAGAACAGGAAAACTAAGGAAATTAGTTTATAAAATTCTTACTGGAATTTCTGCTAAAAGCCCAGGAGTTCGATTTCTGGTGGTGCAGAAGCTAGCTTGGAGAAGATGAGGGGGTCAGTACTGTAGCCCGGGACCGGCTTAGAAGAATTATCCCGAAGCTAGAGGGAAGGTTAAAAAAAAACCGCTCTTGACAGCTTTTGCTACTAAAAGGACTGAAGTTACTTAATTCAGGCAGAATATTTTTGGAGAGTTAACGTGAGTTTAAATGCAGTAGCGTTTAGTGTCCTGGCGAATTTAAAGATTCATAACCAGTTAATTCAAGATCAAGAGTAACCAGCAGCTTAACATTTCCCCATTGGACTTGAGCTGAGATGGTCTCAATGCCGAGGACTAGCGTAAATTGGCAGCGGACCCAGGGACTGCGCAGACGCGGAAGCAGTGATCTAGGAAGAGAGGAGCGGCAGACAGGATCCGGGCGCCGGCGCCGGCGAAGCTAGGACTGAGCAGCGAGCAGCAGTTCAGCAGTTCGTGGTGAAGATAGGAAGGAAAGCGGAGTCCGGGAGCCGGTGCGGTTTGGTGAAGGAAGGAAGGAAGCAAGCTAGGAAGACAGACGGAGCCCGGCCCGTGCGGAGGTGGAGCTAGGCGAGGAGCCCGCGGGGCGGCGGCAGGCCGAGGAGGAGGCTAGCTAGCGCGTCCCAGCGCCGCGCCCGGGGCGCCCGGCCGCAGGGAGAGCCAGTGGTGTGGGGAAAACCCGAGAGGTCGGCTCGCGGGGTGTTTGGATCCGCAGTGTGGTAACCTTTCCTTCGCCTTGACGGTAACGGGGAGTTGCGGCCCGAAGCGCTGAGGGTCGGTGGGGTGTAGGCCGGTCGGGTGTTGCAGGTTTCTCTTTTTTTCAGGCTTGTTTTCTCATCTTGTCTGAAGCTTATGAGGGCAGACTCCTGGCCCGGAGGAATGGTAGATGGCAAGTTTTTGGTCTTAACCAACATGAATGCGATAGAACAAACGAGACAAGTTTCTGAGTTTTTACTTGTAGCTTGGGGTGTGAAGCCTTTCAGTGTGATGACTAGATGACCTATTTCTTCCCTTACCCTGTGAAGTTTACTAAATGCGGAGTTTGGGTGTGTAATTATGGGGGGAAAAGTTTTTTTGTGTGGGCATGGGGGGGGGCAAAATATGTTTGAGTTCTTTTCCCCTTAGGTCTGTCTAGAGTCCCAAAGGCAAGTGACTCAAGGTAACAGAAAAAAAGAAAATCCAGTATCAGGATAATCAGAACACCACAGGTTTACAGTTTCTAGAAACTAGAGCACGAGCAGCTCTCTCTTTTCAGTTCTGTGGCGGAGCTGTCCATTGGAGAAATGGCTGGTAGTTACTTTTTTTTTCCACCCCTTTATCAGAATTTTAATATGTAACCCCTTAAATTTGTTACATTATTTTGGGGTGGCCTTTCCAGGGAAGAGGGTGGGGGAGAAATTTTTCTTTCTAAGATTTTCCACAGATGCTCTAGTACTATTGACAAACTGGGGTAGAGGAGGATTATACTGCTATGCTGTTGGCACGAACACCTTCAGGGATTGGAGCTGCTTTTTTCCTTGGAAGAGTATTTCCAGTTGAAGCTGAAATGGTACAGCACAGTGCAGCTTTGGTTCATAATCAGTCTTCTCAGGAGCACTTCAGAAGAGCTTGACTAGGCCAAATGTTGAAGTTAAGTTTTCAAGTAACGTGACCTTTACAATTTTATTAAAGGGGAGGGGAGAATTTTGGCAGTTGGCAGTGGCCTGTTAATGGTTGGGATTTGGGAGGGTGGGGGTTAGGTAATTGTTTAGTTTATGATTTCAGATAACTCATGCCAGAGAACTTAAATACTTAGGATGGAAAAACTAAAGAAATCTCAACTTCCAAGTTGGCAAGTAACTCCCAATCTTCTAGTTTTTGTTCCCCCCCAATTTTTTAAATTGGGCAGCTGGGGAAGTTCATGAAGATCCACTGGGTTCAGAGTGTAGGGCCTGGGGGAAGAACAGTAAGGAGGACTTGGGGTTGGTTTAGCCCACTGGCTGACTTAGGGAATATTTTGGGAATTTTAAAAAAAATGGCTAAAGTTGTTTGGATATGGTAGTGTGCGGTTCTCTTTTGGAATTTTTTTCAGGTGATTTAATATAACTTAATACTACTATAGGAGCTTCAGAGCAAAGGAAGTGGCTTAATGATCCTGAAGGGATTTCTTCTGATGGTAGCTTTTATATTCTCAAGTAAGATTCTATTTTCAGTTGTGTATAAGCAAGTGTGTTTTTTTTTAGTGTAGGAAAAGTATTTTTCCTTTGTATAACTGCAAACAAGATGTTAAGGTATGCTTCAAAATTACTGTATGTAAATTGTTTAATTTCTGAAAAAGAGGGTGGGGCTTTGTGGATGAGGGAGGGGAAACCTTTTTTTTTCTGTAGACTTTTTTCAGATAACAACTTCTGAGTCATAACCAGCCTGGCAGTATGATGGCCTAGATGGAGAGGGATCAATCAGCTCCTTGGTGAATGATAAGTAAAGGCAGAAAAGATTATATTTCATACCTCCATGGGGGAAAAAGCATAACCCTGAGATCCTTACTACTGATGAACGCAATTGTCTGCATATGCAAAAAAAAAAAACAAAAAAACAAAAAATGAAACTACCAATTTAAAGTTAATGGAAAAAAAAGAAAAAATAAAGTTAATGGAATCTACCATTTAAAAAGTTAATGGCCTATCAAGCTATACCCACAAAAAAGAAATGATGAGAAATAATAAAATGAATTATGAGAAAAACAACGAAGATCAAATGTCCATCTCAAAATACTGCTTTTACAAAAGCAGAATGAAATGAAATGAAACGAAAATAAATCCTGGAATAAAAGAAGCTGAAATAATTCAGAGTGGGATCAAGTGGATTGAAAGGAGGCTGTGCTGTTTGCCAATCTTTCGTTTGCCTCAGACAGGTTTCTCTTCGTTATCAGAAGAGTTGCTTCATTTCATCTGGGAGCAGAAAACAGCAGGCAGCTGTTAACAGATAAGTTTAACTTGAATATGCAGTATTGCATGTTAGGAATAAGTATTTATTCTTAAGAGCTGTGGAGGTCTTCAGTATTGAATGTGGCGGTTTTCCTGACCCTTTCCTAAGGGATTCCAGGATTATGAGGGCTTTTCCCATCTAGCCTTTAACATTAAGCAGGACTTCGACCTGTGGCTTCCACGATGGGATAGCACCCCTCACTCGGGCAAGTAATCGTTAAAAGCCTTGAAAAGTAGTGCCTTAATACGTTTATAAAATTAAATTTGTTGAGCATTAAGTCCTACAAAAGGCTAGCATACTGTGCTGTTAAAAATCTGATGTTGTTAAGCTTGCTAAAATTTAAATGTGTCGTTATGTACGTTGTGCAGAAAACATTAAATCATGCAAAATAAAAACATTTTAATATAGAGAATGTATGTTTTTAGAAAGCGGTCTCCTCATTTAAAGTGTTTGTTTGTTTGTAGTTAGTGTTGGGCAATCTTGGGGGGATTCTTCTCTAATCTTTCAGAAACTTTGTCTGCGAACACTCTTTAATGGACAAGATCAGGAATGAGCGGAAGAACGAATTTAACTTTAAGGCAGGAAAAATCTTTTATCCTTCGTAAAGTGATGAGCATTTAATAATTCCAGGCACATGGCAGTAGAGGCCCTCTAAATAAAGAATAAAATACCTCTTAGACAGGTGGGAGATAATGATCAGAATAACAGGTAACTGCACCTAACACTATTTCCAGAAAGTTAGGGATCTTTCAGTTCACAGTGGTAGAGTAGTAAGTATACTGTCCACATATCCAGAGTTTGCATGTTAACTTTAAATGCTAATAATCTCAGCTGGTGTTAAGCCAGTGTTTATACACAGCTGGCCTTTCCTGTAGGTACTGGTGGGGGGCATGTTGGTTTTTAAAGAATTTTCCTTTGCAGAGGCTTCATTTCATCCATCATGAAGCTGTTCAGGACTTTGACTTGCATATAAGCGCTTGGCTCTGCCTTCTGTTCTCCTAGGGAGTGTGTGAGACCTTGCAGTGTATCAGCATACAACTCAAGTAAACTTTTCCACCTGATTTTGGAGGGAAGGGAGGGGGGGGGCTTACTTGTTTTAGCTTTTTTTTTACAGACCGCACAGAGAATGCAGTTGTCTTGACCTCAGGTCTGTCTGTTCTGTTGGCAAGTAACGCAGTACTGTTCTGATCTGCTGCTATTAGAATGCATTGTGAAGCGACTGGAGTATGATTAAGTTGTTCCCCCAATGCTTGGAGTAGTGATTGTTGAAGGAAAATCCAGCTGAGTGATAAAGGCTGAGTGTTGAGGAAATTTCTGCAGCTTTAAGCATTCGTGTTTGTGATTGAAGCCAAATACCTTTTGCTGTGCTTTTTAGGTAAAATGCTTTTTGTTCACTTCTGGTAGGGGGGTGGGGAGGGCACTGAAGCCTTTAGTCTTTTCCAGATGGAACCTTAAAATCAGTGACAAGACTAAATTCCAAACAAGCAACAGTCTTCGAGAAATGTAACTGGCAAGTGGAAATGTTTATCAGTTCAGTGGTCTTAGTGCATTGTCTTTGTGTGGGTTTTTTCTCTCCCCTCCCTTGGTCTTAATTCTTATACGCAGGAACATTCAGAACAGCAGACGTATGCGAAGGGCCAGAGAAGCCAGACCAGTAAGGAAAAAAAATAGCTTACTTATTTAAATAAACATTCCATTGTAAATGTGGGGATTGGGAACCACTAGTTCTTTCAGATGTATTCTTCAGACTATAGAAGGAGCTTCCAGTTGAATTCACCAGTGGACAAAATGAGGACAACAGGTGAACAAGTTTTTTTCTATATTTACATACCAAGTCAGATCCATTACGAATAAATAATTTAGTGTTAAATAGACTTTCGGCTTTATGCTGGAATAAATAGCATGTGAGCAAGCTGTTTGTTGGCCTGGGGGTGGAGGGGTGAGGTGGGCGCTAAGCCTTTTTTTAAGATTTTTCAGGTACCCCTCCCTAAAGGCACCCGAAGGCTTAAAGTAGGACAACCACGGAGCCTTCCTGTGGCAAGAGAGACAACAAAGCGCTATTACACTAAGGTCAATAAAAGTGGTGTCGGCCTTATAAACCCCATCTTCTGTTAGAAATGAGGACTTGCCTCAACAGCCTTGGCAGACATGCACTGAGGCTCTCTTTGGGGGTTGGAGCATCTGAAGGGGTGTTTTGAGTACCTTCTGTACCCCTGGGCTTGTTTGTCCTGCCCTTCAATTACGCTGCTTTTACAGCAGCTCTTCGAACAGCGCAGACCTCAAGTGATGGTCGCAGGGGAGGGAAACGGGGAAAGCGGGCAACCACTTCTCCCTAGCTTTTCCAGAAGCCTGGTAAATGCAAGGTCTCCCCTCAAGTGACTTCTCTGCCACATCGCCACTCCCTGCCTTTGGCCTAGCGCAGACCCTTCACCCCTGACCTCGATGCTGCCGGTAGCTTGGATCCTTGAGGGTATGATCCGTAATTGGTTTCCAGGTAACCGTGCTGCTGAGGTCTTCTGGTGGGTCGCAGTACTAGAAAGGCCGTGAATTTGCCTGTAAATGGTTATTAAAACCACAACTAAAACCTTTATGATTAAATACATGACACCATTATCCTGTGATTAAAACCCCTAAGCCAGTAAGTGGAGAAATGACGTTTGGAGACTGTGATGCTGGGTGGGAAAGTAACACCGTAAAAACGGAAGAAGTAGGCATTGGAGTGTGGAGGACTGTTGGGGTGGGATTGCAAAAATTCTCTGCTAAGACTTTTTCAGGTGAACATAACAGACTTGGCCAAGCTAGCATCTTAGCTGAAGCAGATTCTCCAGTGTTCTTCAGTAGGGTCGTAAAGGTTTTTCTTTTCCTGAGAAAACAAAATTTTGTTTTCTCAGGTTTTGCTTTTTGGCCTTTTCTTAGCTTTAAAAAAAAAAAGCAAAAGATGCTGGTGGTTGGCACTCCTGATTCCCAGGACGGGGTTCAAATCCCTGCGGTGTCTTTGCTTGACTAATCTTGTCTTCAGGCCTCTTCGTTTCCCTCTTCTCTTGAGGTGCTTGGCTTTGGGGTTTGGGGACAGGTGGAAAAGAACATCGCTGAAGTTGTCGGAAACCTAAATCCATTTGTATTTATGTGGGAACCTAATGAGAACTGCTTGTTTCTTAATTTTCAGGTAGTCCCCGCGCATCTAGTGTTTGGAGAAGCCTTGCTATTGCAAACTTTAAAATTTCATCATGTTAATAAAATTAAATTTCTTAATTGGTGTGATTCTTTTGGTATATAAACCAAACTTCTGTCCATGAGTAGCTGAGGGAAGGCGGGGTGTTTTGCGGTAGGGGGCAGACTGGTTCTGCACCTCCTAGCTAGTTACCATGACATCGGCAAGAGGAACTTGGGAAGTGGTACAGTGTCAGCAACTTAAGGGACTGGGGACTTCCTGCACAGAGGAAGTGATCTGCTGTGTACTGAGCAGTTGCCGAGTTGGGCCGGGGTACGAGCACCCCAGAGACCCCGTTGCTTCCGAGAAAGTTCTTGCAGGCCTAGGGGCACTTGGTCCCAGTAAAACAAGGTCTGTATGGTGGTTCTTGGGTTACCCCTGATCACAAAACCTGTTCCCAGTTCCGGGAAACAAGCTGGTCCTGTGGTCCTGTCGTGTGGATGTTTCGGATGCCCTCCGTGGCAGCTAGGTTGAGAAGTGTGCGTGCACACTTGGCGGGCAGTGCACACACGGACCTGCAATGCGATACTGGTCTTAGCTGGCAGGTAATCCCTGAAGTGGCCCTGCTTGTACCCCCAACCAGCCCCATTGCACCCAGCCAGACCTAGGAGGGGGGAGCCCATCGGAACAAGGTGCCACACCCAGCAGAGCCCTCCCATCCGTTCACCTGAGGCCACAGTTAGCCCAGCGCAGGCGCTTCAGTGAACAGCTCTTAGCACTTTTTTTCCTCCTACGTTACAATTCAGGAAGGTGTTACAGAGAAGCAGGCTTTGGGTCTCTGCCAAAGCAGTGGCGCTGGGATTTGATCCCTGGTCTGTCTCCCAACACTTCAACTGTTTCTTCCGCTCATGAACATGCCATGAAACCACGGTCCAGGTGGATCAGCAGCACACAGCCCCCGCCCTGCCCATCCTGTGCCGGTGGAGGGGCTTTCTCTTCCCTTAAGTGATCTAACAGGCCGGGGATAGGGAGAGGCTGAGCCTGATTAAGTCCCTCTTCTGCTGTCTTTTTTTTTTTTTTTTTTTTTTTTTTAAAGATTTTATTTATTTGACAGACAAGAGATCACAAGTAGGCAGAGAGGCAGGCAGAGAGAGAAGAGGAAGCAGGCTCCCTGTTGAGCAGAGAGCCTGATGTGGGTGGGGCTCGATCCCAGGACCCTGGGATCATGACCTGAGCCGAAGGCAGAGGCTTTAACCCGCTGAGCCACCCAGGCGCCCCTGAACTGCTGTGTTAATGTTGGGAGAAAGGTCTTCCGTGTTCTTCCAGAGTTGAAAGTCTCCCCGGAAGCACAAGACTTCACTGGAGAGCAAAGTAGTAAGACGCCTCTCGTAGGCAGTTGCTAGCGGCTACGTGGTTCCTGGTGCTGGGCAGGTTTTAAATTGGCCAGGACTGGTAATGTAAAGACCAGAGTTGGTGACAGGAAGGTAGAAAAGCTGCCCAGAAGCCGCTTCTTACCCTCTCTGAGCACGAAACGAATATGCAGAGGCCAACATGATGTTCCCCGAAAGGTTGCGTCCAAGTTAAGGGCCTGGGTCATGATCACAGGCAAACCGCAGGCATTTAGATCCAGCTGTACCAAGGAGTCTCCTACCAGGTGTTTTGGATTTCATCATCTTGGCAATCCTGTTACGGGCTAGAACCCACCTGAGTTCAAGGGGTAGCCCTTACATTTCTCACCCTCACAATCTTCCCCTCAGGCCTCCCAGGCCCAGTGCTAGCTGGTAGGATGCAGGCAGCAGATTTCTGACTTCACTACAGGGGTGATGGTTAGGAGAGAGAGCTCTTGGGGTGGGGGGTAGAGCAGGGGAGGGGGACCGGTCTGCTGACCCAGGTGTGGGAGTATCTCTATGGGTTGTCGATGCAGAAGCCCAGAAAGTCCAGAAAGTGGAGGCCAAATCCTGGGTCCTGGCTCTGGCAGGATGGCAAACTTGTCACCTGCCCTCCCCAGTCCTTTGTTTTCCCACCAGTTAAATGGGGTTAATGCCAAGTCATGGAACTGGAAGTGACTGGGCTCTTGCTGCCATCTAGTGGATGAGTGTAGCATTGCAGACACTGTCCTTGAAATACTTCCTAACACTTGTGTGTGTGTTCAACAAACATTTTTATTGCTTAATGGAGTAGTATTCCATTGTATGGATATTTGAGTTATTACCACTTTTTTGAAATTAGGAATCAAGCTTCTGTAAGCATTTGTATACAAGTCTGTGTGGATATATGCTTTGCTTTTTCTTGGTATGTTGTTGTATGATAGGTGTATGCAGGAATTTTAAAAAAGGTTTTATTTATTTGAAAGAGAGAGGGAGAGAGAGAAGGAGGGAGGGGCAGAGGGAGAAAGAAGCAGACTCCCTGCTCAGCAAGGAGCCTGACATGGGACTCCATCCCAGGACCCTGAGATCAGGACCTCAGCCGAAGGCAGGTGCCCAACCAACTGAGCCACCCAGGTGAACTTAAATTGCATTTTTCTTTCTTTTTTAAAAAGCTCTTATTTATTTATTTGACAGACAGAGATCACAAGTAGGCAGAGAGGCAGGCAGAGAGAGAGGAGGAAGCAGGCTCCCTGCTGAGCAGAGAGCCGGATGGATGCGGGGCTCCATCCCAGGACCCTGGGATCATGACCCCAGCCGAAGGCAGAGGCTTTAACCCGCTGAGCATCCAGGTGCCCAAATTGCATTTTTGTAATGACTAATGATGTTGAGCATCTTTTCATGTGCTTACTTTCCAATAATACATCTTTTTTGGTTAAGTATTCAGGGTTTTTTTTGCCAAAGTAGTTACTAGGTTGTTTATCTTTTTATTGTTGAGTTGTAAGAGCTTCTACACATACTAGATATGAGTCCTTTGTCTATGTATGTTTTAAATATATTTCTCCCTCTATGTGCTTTGCCTTTTTATTTTTTGTCTTTAAAGAGTAGAAGTCTTAAATCTTACTTGACCTGTTTATTTACACAATAACACAAAGGAATTTCAAAATAACTCTGTTGAGAGAGAAAAGCCAGTTTTAAAAAAAAGATTTTATTTATTAGAGAGAGAAAAAGAGTGAGCAAGCATGAGCTGGGTGAAGGGGAGAGGGAAAAGCAGGCTCTCCATTAAGCAGGGAGTCCGATGCGGGGCTGGATCCTGGAATTCCGGGATCACGACCTGAGCCAAAGGCAGAAGCTCAACCGACTGAGCCACCCAAGTGCCCCCAAAAGCCAGTTTTTAGAAAGTCCATACACTCTGGGAGCATCTGGTGGCTCAGTCAGTTGGGTGTCCAACTCTTGATTTTGGCTCGGGGGGATCGAGCCCTGCATTGGGGTCTGCACACTCGGGTTGGCGTCTACTTGGGATTCTCTCCCTCTGCTCCTCCCCACACGTGCACTGTCTAAACAAACAAACAAACAAATAAAATGCAGTCTTGCTCCATTTACTTAAAATTCTCAAAAAATGAAAACTAACCCTGAAATAACAGCAGATCAGGAGTTGCCGAGGGGCACAAGGAGAGCTTTCCGGCCATGAACGTGCTGGTTGCCTTGATTGTGGCATTAGTTTCATAGATGTGCGCTGATGTCAAAACTCATCAAATTATACACTTCAGATACTTTGTTGTAACAAATAAAGCTATAAAAGGAAAGATATGCACTTACAAGGGGAAGCACCTTTTTTTTTTTTTTCCTAAAGATTTTATTCATTTGACAGAGAGAGAGAGATCACAGGTAGGCAGAGAGGCAGGCAGAGGCGGGGGAGCAGACTCCCCACCAAGCAGAGAGCCGGATGCAGGGCTCGATCCCAGGACCCTGAGCTCATGACCTGAACCAAAGGCAGAGGCTTAACCCACTGAGCCACCCAGGCGCTCCCTGCAGCTCCAAGTCTTGAAGCAGAGCGATTTAAAGAAATGACGAGGGGAGCCTAGGTGGCTCAGTCAGTTAGGCGTCTGCCTTTGGTTCGGGTCATGATCTCGGGGTCCTGGGATTGAGCCCTGTATCAGGCTCCCTGCTCACTGGGGATTCTGCTTCTCCCTCTGCCCCTCCCTCACTCGTGCTCTCTTTCTGAAATAAAGAAATAAAATCAAGAAAAGAAAAGATGGTACACCTCCACACAGCAGTGTGAAACTCCAGCTCCAGTCCTGATTCCTGAACCCACTGGCCGTGCACACTTGGGAAAGTTACTCACCCCCTTTAAGCCTTGTTTTATTCTCCTGTCAAATGGCCGTAATAACTAACCCAGGATGCTGTCATGAAGAACAGGCTATGTGTATCACATATCTAGGGCTCCCCGGAGAGCACAGAGGCGGTGCTCTCATCCAGAAGAATTCAGGGAGGGCTGGAGAAGGGCAGGGGCATGTGGGCAGGGCCTCAAAGAATGAATAGGAGTTTGCCGGTTGGACAGAGAAGAGAAACCTTCATCTGGAGAGAGGAGCCCGGTGCTCTAGGGTAGGAAAATGCAGGGCACTGGCAACCCAGTGTGGCTCGTGGGGGAGTCTGGAGGTAGGGGAGAGGGAGAAGCTGGGGTGGCTGGTGGAAAGCTGGTGGCTAAGGCCCTGGAAGGCCCGAGAAGTTCGGGCTTTGCCCTGGGGAACAGATGATGGAACACAATTCTGGCCTCAAGGTCAGTGAGCAGAGACTGGAGGTCTGTGGACCAGGGCGTTGAGGGAGTGAGATGCTTAGGCTGGGACTGAGGGGCACAGCGGTTTTGAGGGTCCTGGTTTCTGGGGACAGATGTGTTGGCCACGAGAGGGACAGAATGGGGCAGGAGGGGAGGTTCTGGGGCAGGTGATGACAAGGAGGTGAGTGTTGCTAGACGGTTCTGTCCGAGGGGCCTGGGGATGTCCGGGGGAAGACTGGGTCCGGGTGGTCAGAGGGGGTGAGCTGGAGTCCAGCTACCAGGGACCGCCCTGCCTGTGACGTCAGAGGGGGTCCCTTGAGGACACGTGCGGGAGGGGCCAGAGAGAGCTTTCTGGCTTCTCTGTGCAGTTCAGTTGGCTTCGGACTCCGCTTCTCTTCCTCCCGCCTGATGAGGGCAGTTCCGTGAGTTTCCTCCTTCATGCACACAGTCAGCCCTTCCCAGCCGGCTGGGAGCCAGGCCCCGTCCAAGGCCTGGAGACACTGCGAGGAACCAGCCGTCAAGGGCTGTGCCCTGGTGGAGCCAGCACCCCGAGGACCGCCAGCTGACAGGGACTGTTCCACGGTCACCGCCCCCAGAAGGAAAGAAAGCAGGACTGGGGTTGGAGCCTTGGGAGGTAGGCAAAGCAGGGCCATTGGACCTCCCCCTCTCTCCCTCCGCCGGAAGCTTGGGCGTGTGATATGTCCCCCTTGGAGAGTCTCGAACCCCCATTTCGGTTCGGGACCGGACACCTCCAGGTGGGTGCCCTCCTCCCCACACCTGTTCCGTTTCTCTCCCTGGGATCTCGTCCCGGGTCCCACGGGCCCATCCCGCCTCCTGCCTCTCACTCAGCTCCGCCGTGGGTCTGGGAGCCGGGCACCAGGCTGCGGTCCCTGGCATCTTCCCCGCGGGGTGTCTTCCAGACCCACCAGGCTGCGGAGACCGCGCCGCGCTCCCTGCTCGCCCACTGTCACTGACGCTGCGAGGGTCCCGTCCAGATTCCGTCGGCGCCGGACGTACCCGCCTGCGTCCAGCCTCCGACCCGCGTCCCGGCTTACCCCGCAGTCCCTTCCTGCTCCCCCTGGGAGAACCATTTTCTTCCGGCACGTAGCCCCTCCCTGACCCCTGTCTGGCCTTCCCTCGTGCCTTTCCCCCCTTCTGGTATCTTTTCCGTCCAGCTTCTCCGGGCGTGTAACTCCCTCTCCTCCTTCCGGGTCCAGCTCAGAGGCTCCCTCGGTGATGGAAACTTTCCTGCCGGTCCCCCGCCCTCGCGTCTCCCATCCTCCTGCGCGCGCCCACCCCCATCTCGGAGCCTCCCGGACACCTGTGTTCCGGTTTCCCACCCAAGCGTTAGCACGGGTCACCCGGCTGGACGGTCACATCCCGCACCTGCTCCTTCTCTCATGGCAGTAGCACACGGATCACCGAGAGTCCGCGCCCCAGACTTGAAGCCCCGCGCCCACACACACTCTCTGCACACATCCGGCCCCTAGTGAAATGTTGGGGCTCACACGTACGGGGCAGATCACCCCAAGGGAGGGGCACAGCATGAGCCCAGAGGGCTATCCGGTTGTGGGGTCACACCCTCAATTCCAGGCGGTCCTCCGTCCTGAGCTGCTCCCCGCCGGCTGAGCTGCAGGTCCCTCCAGCTCCGCCTCTGCCTCCTTCCCCCAACCCCTACCTTCACCTCCTCTTGATTCCTTGGTCTCTTTTCATGGCTTTGAAACTCACACTGTTTCTAATCTTTCCATATCCCCTTGTGTTTGGAAGCAGGGCACTGAGAAGCAGGGCACTGAGAACCACAGCTATCTGAAGGCTCTGTACCCTTCGCCCAAGCACAAGAACCCCAGCACGTCCCTGACTGCTATTGCTGAGGACCCAGCAACCGCGTTGTCTTCCCATGTCCTCCCCACATGAGTGCTAATCATTGTCCTTTCCGCCTGACCCACTCTGGTCCCTTTCTCTGCTCTGGTCCCTTTGAATCATCTTCCTTCCTTCTGGGCTCAAGGCCCTTGCTCATAAGGCACACGTATCTTCTGGAAATTCTTTCAGTGAGGGTTTCTGAGGGGTCAATCCTTGGAGCCTGTATGAGAAACATGTATTCTACCCTCTGTTTTCTTTTTCTTTCTTTCTTTCTTTTTTTTTTTTTTTTAAGATTTTATTTATTTGACAGACAGAGATCACAAGTAGGCAGAGAGGCAGGCAGAGAGAGAGGAGGAAGCAGGCTCCCCGCAGAGCCGAGAGCCCAATGCAGGGCTCAGGGCTCGATCCCAGGACGCTGGGAACATGACCTGAGCTGAAGGCAGCGGCTTTAACCCACTGAGCCACCCAGGCGCCCCCTACCCTCTGTTTTCATTCCTGCCTCTCCACCCCAGGTTCTGCACTGCCCACTACCCCCGCCCAGGCCCAACCCCAGCTCCTCTCGCTGGAGCACCACAACCCCTCCTGACCTGACGGCGCTCTAGAAGATTCTTTTATTCCTTCCAGTCTTTTCCCCAGGATGCAGCCTGATGGATGTTTCTAATGTGCACTCTGTGCCCCTGCCTCAATGGCCCCTGTCTTCTTCCAGGCTGTTAACCATCATAATCGGACTAAGGGGCCTTGAATATCTGTCCACCTCCTGCCTCCATCTTCCCCATCTCAAACCAAGGGTGCCTTCCCCTTCTCCCCGTAGGAATCATTGGTTGGGAAAGATTGTTCTCTACAGACAAGCGTCCTCAGAAAATCCAGAAGCAGAGAAGCTGGCACATTGTCAGACACCACAGTCTGCTGCGAGTAGATCCTCTGGGCCGAGTAGATCCGGCTGCTTGTGGGTCCCCTGGTCCGCACTAGGTGTGTACTTTGTCAAGGTTCCACTGTACTTTGGCTTGACTCTTTGAGTCAGGAAGCGTTTTTCTTAAAATAAAAAAAATTCTAACCAGGTATAATTTATTTATTTATTTTTTAAAAAAAGATTTTATTTATTTATTTGTAGGCAGAGAGGCAGGCAGAGGGAGACGGGAAGCAGGCTCCCTGCTGAGCAGGGAGCGCAACGTGGGGCTCGAACCCAGGACCCTGAGATCATGACCTGAGCGAAAGGCAGTTGCTTAACCAACCGAGCCACCCAGGCACCCCACCAGGTATAATTTATATGGAACAGAATTCACAGCTTTTTAGTGGACAGGTAAATGGGTTCTGACAAATGTATGTCCCCACGTAATTACTATCAGAGTCGAGATATTTTAGAACTCTTAATTCTATTGTTTCTCTATATGTTTATTATTATTATTATTTTTTAAGTTGTAAGATTTCATTCATTTATTTGAGAGGGAGAGAACATGAAGAGGGGAAGGGGCAGAGGGAGAAGCAGACTCTCGCCTGAGCAGGGGCCCAATGTGGGGTTTGATCTCAAGACCCCGGATCATGACCCAAGTCAAAGGCAGGCGCTTAATCGACTGAGACACACAGGCGACCCTTCCATGTGAATTTAAAAACCAGCTTATCAATTTCCACAAAAGAGCCAGCTGGAATTTTGATAAAGATTGTATTGATCTATAGATCCATTAGGGGGAATATCACCATCTTCATATCAGGTTCTCGATCTGTCAGTGTCGGATGTCTTCCCTTTGACTTAGACACTCTTCAGTGTCACTCAACAATGTTTTTGTACTTCTTGGAGTATAAATTTTGTATTTCTTTTGTCAAATTTATTCCCAAATATTTTATTCTTTTGATGCTATTGTAAATGGAATTGTTTTCTTTTATTTTTATTTATTTATTTGACAGAGAGAGACACACAGTGAGAGAGGGAACACAAGCAGTGGGAGAGCGAGAGGGAGAAGCAGGCTTCCCACCGAGCAGGGAGCCTGATGCAGGGCTCGATCCCAGGACCCTGGGATGATGACGTGAGCGCAACCAACTGAGCCACCTAGGTGCCTCTTTTCTATTATCTTTCTTTTTGAAAGAGTTTATTCATTCATTAGAGAGAGACAGAGACAGAGAGAGCACAAGCAGGGGGAACACCAGAGAGAGAGGAAAAGCAGACTCCTTGCTGAGCATGGAGCCTTATGCCGGGCTCAATCCCAGGACCTTGGGATCATGACCTGAGCCGAAGGCAGTTAGATGCTTAACTGTTTGAGCCACCCAGGCACCCCTGGAATTGTTTTCTTAATTTCTTAAAAAAAAAAATTTTTTTTTTAAAGATTTTGTTTATTTATTTGACAGAGAAAGGCAGGCACAGAGAGAGAGAGGAAGGGAAGCAGGCTCCCTGCTGAGCAGAGAGCCCTATGTGGGGCTCGATCCTAGGACCCTGGCATCAGGACCTGAGCCCTAGGCAGAAACTTTAACCCACTGAGCCACCCAGGTGCCCCCCCCTTAGCTTTTTTTTTATATACAAGATCATGTCTTCTGCAAATAGAGCTTTACTTCTTCCTTTCCAATATAGATGTTTTTTTTTTCTTCTGGCTAATTTCCCTGACCCGAATCTCTAGTACAATGTTGAATGGAGGTGGTGAAGTGGACATCTTTGTTTTGTTCCTGACCTTACAAGGAAAGTATTCAATCTTTCACCTTAAGTGTGATACCAGCTGTGAGTTTTTCATAGACGCCCTCTTCAGGGCAAGGAAGTTGCATTCTATTCCTGTGTGTTGAGAGCTTTTTAAATTTTTATTATTTTTAATTTTTAAAAAAGATTTTATTGATTGATTGATTTATCTCAGAGAGAGAGAGAGAGCGAGTGAGCACAAGTTGGGGAGGGGGCGGCAGGCAGAGGGAGAAACACGCTCCCCAGTGACCAAGGAGCCCAACGTGGGACTCAATCCCAGGAACCGGGGGTTACAACTTGAGCCAAAGGCAGATGCACAACCGACTGATCCACCCAGGCGTCCCTGTTGAGAATTTTTATTATAAAAGTGTGTTGGATTTTGTCAAATGCTTTTTCTGCATTTATCGAGATGATCATGTGTTTGTTTTTTATTCTATTAATATGAGTATTGTACTGGCACGGTGTTTTTATATTACATATTACATTAATTATCACATGTTAAACCGACTTTGCATCCTTAGGATAAATCCTACTTGGTCATGGTCTTTTTAATGCTGCTAGATTTGGCTTACTGATTTGGCGATTTTTGCATTCATATTCATAGACGTTTTAGTTTATAGTTTTCTTGTGAAAGTTCATAGTTTTTTTTTTTTTAAGATTTTATTTATTTGAGAGAGAGAGTGAGAAAGCACGAGATGGGGAGGGTCAGAGGGAGCAGCAGGCTCCCCGCCAAGCCGCGAGTCCGATGCGGGACTCGATGGTGGGACTTCAGGATCATGACCTGAGCTCAAGGCAGTCGCTTAACCAACTCAGCCACTCAGGCGCCCGTGAAAGTTTATAGCTTTGTCTGATTTTGGTAGAGGGTAATATTGGCCTGATATAATGGGTTGGGAAGTGTTCCCTCCTCTTCTATTTTGTGGAAATATTTGTGAAAAACTGGTATTATTTCTTCTTTAAACGTTTGGTGGCAGTCACCACTGAAGTCTTCTGGGCCAGGACTCTGTGGGTGGTGTTACTGATTACTAATTCAATCTCGTTATGTGTTAGAGACCTATCCAGATGGTCTGTTTCTTCTTGAGCAGTTTTGGTAGTTTGTATCTTTCTAGGAAGGTGTCCCTTTTATCTAAGTTACCTAGTTTATCAGTGTTCAACTACTTATAGTATTTCTCCCCCCCCTTTTTTTTTTTAAGATTTTATTTATTTATTTCACAGAGATCACAAGTAGGCAGAGCAGCAGGCGGGGGTGGGGTGGGTGAGCAGACTCCCTGCTGAGCAGAGAGGCTGACCCGGGGCTCGATCCCAGGACCCTGAGATCATGACCTGAGCCGAAGGCAGAGGCTTAACCCTCTGAGCCACCCAGGCACCCCTACTTCTGTACTTGTATATTTACTGAGGTTTAGTTTTTGGTTTGCCAAGTGGCTTATCCTGAACGCCATTCCATGTATATTTGAGAAGAATGTATCTTCTGCTGCGTTTGGTCTCTTTCATTTTCAAGGACTCTTCTAATTAAACCGGGCCCAGCCGGATAATCTAGGACAATCTGTCTTAAGCTCAGCCTATTAGTAAACTTAATCCTATCTGCATCCTTTGTTCACAGGTTTTGTGGATTGAGATATGGTCCTTTGGGGGAGGGGTGGGGCCATTATTCTGCTTAACACAACAGGAAAGATCCACGAGAAGCTTCTTCATTGAGTGTCATGTTTGCCAAAACAAAAACAAACCCCCCATAACCATTTTGGGGGAAGGCCTTAGTGTGGAGGCAAAGTAACTTTTGCCTTAAAGTTATTCTCACGTTTTTGCAGACAATGAAGTGTCTTCTTTAATTCTCAATATTTGAGTTTTTAAAATTTTAGATTTTATTTATTTGAGACAGACAGAGAATGAGGGAGCATGAAGAGGGGGAGCAGGAAATGGAGAGGGAGAAGCAGTCTCCCCCCTCCCCTCCACCATGAGCAGGGAGCCTGGGGGCTGGATCTCAGAAGCCTGGGATCATGACCTGAGCTGAAAGCAGCTTAACTGGCTGAACCACCAGGTACCCCAATTGTCAATATTTTAGACTTAGAACAAAGCACAATTTAAATCCTTTATTCTCATTTTTTAAAAGATTTTATTTATTTATTTATTTATTTATTTATTTGACTGGGGAGGTGGGGGGAGAGAGAGATCACAAGTAGGCAGAGAGGCAGGCAGAGGGAGAGGGGGAAGCAGGCTCCTGGTCGAGCAGAAAGCCTGATGGTGGGGCTCGATCCCAGGACCCCGGGATCATGACCTAGCTGAAGGCAGAGGCTTAACGCACTGACTACCCAGGCACCCACAATTTAAATATTTTCTAAAATGAAATGTGATGGGGCGCCTGGGTGGCTCAGTGGGTTAAGCCGCTGCCTTCGGCTCGGGTCATGATCTCGGGGTACTGGGATCGAGTCCCACATCGGGCTCTCTGCTCAGCGGGGAGCCTGCTTCCTCCCTCTCTCTCTCTCTCTGCCTGCCTCTGCCTACTCGTGTTCTCTCTCTGTCAAATAAATAAATAAAATCTTTAAAAAAAAATGAAATGTGATTAACTGTCACATAAGACCCACCATTGTTTAACAGCAGTTTTTCTGTTTCATGACTTAACTATCGTAAAAGAAGTAGGAAGAACACAAATGACAAGTTCCCCACACGGAAAGTTGTTGAGAAATAAAGGCTGGCGCGCCTGGGGTGGCTCAGTCAGTTGAGTGTCCAGCTCTTGGTCTCCGCTCAGGTTTTGATCTCAGGATTGTGAGTTTCAACCCTGCACTGGGCTCCATGCTGGGCAAGGGACCTACTTAACAAAGAAAAGAAAAAAGAAAAGAAAAGAAATAAAGCTTGAACCATTAGCCAGTAGCTCTTGAAACCACTCAGTAGGTTGAACAACAAATTATTTTCCCCTGAAGTCTTTGGGTCCCTTTTAGCTAAGCTTAAAGTTTCTATTTTATTGAAAGGAAAGATGCCACTGCAGGCAAGACAGCGGAAGGACTTTCCAAAGCACATACATATGTTTACTATGTATATTTATGTGTGTATGTGTAAGTATATGCGTGCATATGTGTATATATATAATTTTCTGTTTATAAAAGTAATTCACACTCATAAAAACTTCAAACATCACATCACAGAAATACTATGCTGAGGGGCTCCTGGGTGGCTCAGTTGGTTAAGCATCTGCCTCCAGGTCTGGTCATGATCCCAGGGTCCTGGGATCGAGCCCCAGGTCCCTCCCCCTGCTCAGCTGGGAGCCTGCTTCTCCCTCTCCCTCTGCCTGCTACTCCCCCTGCTTGTGCTCACTCTCTCTGTCAAGCGAATAAATAAAAATCTTTAAAAAGTACTATGCTGAGTTGTATGAAATTTCAATATTTTACTATTTTTTGACCTACAAACAGCGATTTCTTACTGTTCAACCTAATAATATAGCAGGGAGAATCCCCTGTAATCTGCACGCCCTGGAGGGAACCACTGGCAAGTGGTGTGTATTTCTCCAGGCTGGAGAGTGTGTCTGTGCACGTTCATGGTCAGTGAACTTATCACCACGATGATGAAGCAAGGATGTTGCAACCTGCTTTCTAAACGCTTTGTAGAGCAAAGCAAATCCTCGGACTGCTTGTGCGGCTTCCCCTCTCTGCGGCCTCCATTTCCTTATCTGTGAACATGGAACCCCTGTTCTGTGCCAGTTAGTTATTGCCTCTCAGCTCCAAATTCGTTGTATTTGTCTGCTCTGTGAAAAATGGATCTGGGCCCTTTAAATATTTTCCTTAGCCACGTGGAACAACGCTAAACTTTGCCGGTAGAGGGCGCCGGCAGCCATTTCTTGCGGCAGAGGATTTGGTTTCTGGTAGTGATGAGCTTCTCTCCTCTGGCCCGTGCGGCAGGTCCAGCTTCTGCAGCTCAGCTCCGGCCACGGGTACAAGCTCCTTCCGCGCAGGAAGCCTGCAGCACCTACCATCAGCCTCTTCCCCCAGCCCCTTAAAGCATGACGTTCCAGCAAGTTCCACGGGACCTGCGTGGGACTTTAGCAACGTCTCTACTATCCAATGAGTTACAGCCATTCCCTTTCCAGCCAGGTCTGGAGCTCAGACCCTGGGCTGGATGGAGGTCCTTGGCGAGGGCGGGGTTGGGGGGGGGGGATGTGGTAGTGGGGTAGTGCTCTATCTCAGCCCTGGGGATGAAGGGTGCTCCCTACATCTGCTATTCCGATATTCTTTTTAGAGCCCTCTTTATTATTTTTATTATTTCTCCTCCTCTTCCTCCTCCTCCTCCTTCTTCTTCTTCAAGATTTTATTTGTTTATTTGACAGAGATTACAAGTAGACAGAGAGAGGAAGGGAAGCAGGCTCCCCGCTGAGCAGAGAGCTCCGTGCGGGGCTTGATCCCAGGACCCTGGGACCATGACCTGAGCCGAAGGCAGAGGCTTTAACCCACTGAGCCACCCAGGTGCCCCAAGAGCCCTCTTTACTCCTTACCGGCCAATCCCTTGGTACTCCAATCCCTGTCACAGTTAATAATTCTTTTTTTTTTTTTTTAAAGATTTTATTTATTTGACAGAGAGAGCACGAGAGGGAGAAGGTCAGAGGGAGAAGCAGACTCCCGTGGAGCTGGGAGCCTGATGCGATGCGGGACTCCATCCGGGAACTCCGGGATCATGACTTGAGCCCAAGGCAGTGGCTTGACCAACGGAGCCACCCAGGAGCCCCCAGTTAATAATTCTTTATGTCAGACTTCTCCAGTCCAAATGGCTTTGTGGTTTCGCTCGGACTGAAAGAGATCCCGCGTATCCTTATGAGGATCAGAAGGAGGGAGAGCGCTTAGCTCAGTGCCTGACGGGCAGGGAGGTTGCAGAAAACAGCAGAGACGTCATCGTCCTCATCCTGTCCGCGTCACCCGCTGGTCTCCACGCCGATGCCTACGGAACAGCCACTTCTTTATTAGCCATTGCTGTGGCTTCGCGGTATGCATGGAGTTTTGAATCCCTCCACTCCTGCGGACTCCTCCCCGTCGCCCCGATTACCAGCGGCCCTCTGAGCCCCGTCCACCAAGCACCAACTGCGCTAGGCACTGAAGCTGTTACCTACAGTAACTCACAAATTCTCATCCTGTGCCTATTGTATTAATTTCCACAAATTTAGTGGCCTAAAACCACGCTGATTTATTACCTTACGCTTCCGGGTACCCGAGATCTAAAATGAAGGGGTCAGCACTGCCATGTCCCTTCTGAGGGCTGCAGGAGAGAGGCTGAGTTTTCCAGCTTCTAGAAAGCAGCCTCCTTCCTTGGCCCACGACCCCTCCCTCACAAGACACGTGCTCCTGCTGGCACACCTACTACTCACTGTGGTCCGCCTACAGCATCGGACCTACGGGGATAATCCAGGATGACTTACCCATCTCCAGATCCGTGACTAGATTGCAACAGGGAAGCCCCTTTTACCGTGTAAAGCAACATATTCACAGAGTCCTGGGATTAAGAGGTGGACATAGGTGAGCTTTGTTCAGCCTACCTTCCCCGTGGAATAAATACTATTGCTCTACCCATTTCACAGATGTAAAAACTGAGGTGCAAGGAGAGTAAGTAACTTGCCCACGGTCGCACGACTCATAAGGAACAGAGCTGGGAAACAGGCAGTCTGACTCAGCTACACAGCGTTGTGTAAATCTTTGCATACCAGAATGAGGCTTTGTGTAGCATACATTTCTAGAAGCAGAATTACTGGGGTGAAGTTTAGTCGGTGTTGCTGAGCTGTCCTTTGCTACAGCTGCATCATTTCTTTCTTTTTTTTTTTTTTTTAAGATTTTATTTATTTATTTGATAGACAGAGATCACAAGTAAGCAGAGAGGTAGGCAGAGAGAGAGGGGAGAAAGCAGGCTCCCTGCTGAGCAGAGAGCCCGATGCGGGGCTCGATCCCAGGACCCTGGGATCATGACCTGAGCTGAAGGCAGAGGCTTTAACCCACTGAGCCCCCCAGGCGCCCCCAGCTGCATCATTTCATGTCCGCCAGCAGCACTGAAAATCCAGATGCTTTGAGGGCAGAATAGGACTTGAATACACAAAGGACTTTTACAACTTATCAACTTGGTGACTGAGAAATGTTTCTCTTTCGTGAAAGGAGAAGAACAGTATTCTCTCACTCATCAAAAAACATTATAGTGGGAATAAGGAGTTCTCAGTTTCCTGGGAAAAAAATAAAAAATTCTTGATTACCTTCATATATTGCGAGACCGAAAACACGGTCCTAACCTTGACTGTGACCCCAGCCTGTCTCCTTCTGCCTCGCCTTGTCAGAGGCACCGTTTTTGAGGGTTTGATTTTCCCACCTTGGTGGATTGCTTTTGTCTCCAGTGACATCTGAAGATCCCTAGTTAATAGATCACTTCCATCGCTTTCCAGTTTCCCCCTCTTTTATTTTGGATCTATGCCACAAAGCTTATCTACAACTTCCTTTTCAATGCCTTCCATGTCCCTTGTCGGCGGCTGTTTATTTGGGGCCAAGTACCCCTGTTAACCGCAGAGGCGAATGTTTCATTACTCTGAGAGTCGTCCATTTACAGGCAAGGAATAAGCATGAGGTGACTTCCCAAGATCCTATAGACGTGGCATTCAACCCGAGGCACCTGCCTCCAGGTTCCCCCTGCTTGACATCCCACTGTACCTGCTGGGGAGCGGCTGGCCCCCTGGTCCCTCGCAGAATGCATGTGTGCCTGCCGCACCATTTCTCCAGGTCCTTGCGGGTCTTGGTGGGCTGCTTGGATTTGTCCCAGCTGGGCTGCCACTTTCTTTCTTTCTTTTTTAATATTTTATTTATTTATTTAACAGAGAGAGAGAGAGAGAGAGAGAGAGAGAGATCACAAGTAGGCAGAGAGGCAGGCAGAGAGAGAGGGAGAAGCAGGCTCCCCACTGAGCAGAGGGCCCAAAGCGGGGCTTGATCCCAGGACTCTGGGATCATGACCTGAGCCGAAGGCAGAGGCTTAACCCACTGAGCCACCCAGGTGCCCCTGGGCTGCCACTTTCTATGTGTGAGCATTTAGAGCTTGGGTTCCTCACCTGTAAGATGGGAAGAACACCAGTCCTCCCTCATAGGGCAATGAACTTGTATTACCTCCGCTTTGCAGCTGACGATGTGGAGGCTCAATGTTAGGGCAAGGTGGGCACAAAGAGAACCGGGGAAAGGGATGCTGTCCTCTTCTGAAGACAGTAGCCCCTCCGTGCTGAGTTCCACTGTAGAAGCAGGTTAGTTAACAGAGAATCTGTAAGGAAGCTCCCTTTCCTGATTCTTCATTTGTAACTCTGCTTTCTGGTGTGATCTGCTCAGCCTGTGCTAGGTTTGGCTCCTATCTCCCTGCTGTCCCTCTGTGCACTGGGGACTCCCCGATCTCCCCCAGCCCAGTGGCCTTCCCTTTCTGCACCTGTTTCTTCTCCAGGAGAGGCCCCCATGCACTGCACAGACCAAACACTTGGTAGGGGCTAAGACAACAGGCACTGACTGAATGCTAACACATGACTCCTATTTTCTTGAATCGTCCCCTTTACCATGGCTCCAAAGTGTCCTATCATTTCAAACTCACAAGCACACAGCTCAGCACTGGCTTACTTACCTCCCTGGTATGAAAAACATTTCTAGGCTCTGTGTTTAGGCATTCAAGACTCCTACTTGCCATTCCCCACCCCCCCACCCTGTGACTTTAACTCCCCACCCTCCAATATTGCAAATTCCATATTCACAGTGTTGTCACTATCTTCCTAACAGAAGCTACACAGGAAAATCTCTAGTATTTACTTCTATTCTGCTCTGAGCAGCCAAAACCCTGTCCAACCCTCCCTCTGGGTGACCAACCCTCACAGGTGCTTGGACAAGGAAAGGGAGACAATGAGTGCTGTGCTGAGTGACTGTTCTCTGTCAGGTGGTACTGAACAGAGTACTGTTCATTCCAATTTACAGATAAGGGAAGCAAGGTTTCCAGAGGATAAGGTGGTTCCCACAGCCGGTGATAGGGCCTGAGCAGGGATTTGAACCCAGCTCTGCTGACCTTGGCATCCCCCACTCTCCAGTCTGCTCTCAAAGGCCTCCCAACTAACATATAATAGGTTCTAGGATTTCACCCACGCTCCATAGAGATGACTACAGGACTGTCCCCAACCCTGGGTCCCCTGAGACCCTACCTGAAGAGGGGGGTCATTGCCAATCAGTCTCTCCTGGACACTGGACTCCATCCAGCTAAGGGGCTCCATCCACCAACATTGATGCCTCATTGGATCCTGGAGTTGCCTACTGGCAGGTGGGAGAGAACATCTGGCTTGGGGACAATCGTCCTCCCTAAGCCTCTGTCTACCCCACTTCTCTCCTTCACGTCTGTCTACGACTTACTTCCTCTTCTGTCCCGCTAGCTCTGCTCTTCTATGCCTCGGTTTCTCCATCACTTCTTCCTTCTCAAGTTCTCATCCCCTTAATAACGCAGGGAGGTAGACTCTACTACCACCCACATTTTAGATGTAAGGACACAGAGGCTCAGAGAGTTTGGGTGACCTGCCAGGCCCATACAGTAACTGGTAGGTAACTGGTGGCGCCTGTCCAGCAGGTGCTTGGCCAGGTTGCCAGGAAGCTGGTCTCTGCGCCGCCGGCCCCGCCCCCGATCCCGCCCGCGCCCCGCCCCCATCTGCTCCGCCCACCGACTCAGGCCCCGCCCTCGCCCCGCCCCGCTCCGCCCCGCTCGGCGGCCGGAGGATTCGGAGGAGAGGCGTCCCCAGCCTGCGGCGGCGGTGGGGACAATGTGGTTCTTTGCCCGGGACCCGGTCCGGGACTTCCCGTTCGAGCTCAGCCCGGACCCTCCCGAGGGCGGCCCGCCCGGGCCCTGGGTCCTGCACCGCGGCCGCAAGAAGGTGAGCGCCGCCCCGCTCCACAGGCCGCGGCCGACCTCGGCCTCGCCTAGTCAGCGCCGCCGGCCCCGCCGCGTCGCGCCCCGCCTGACGTGGCTGCGGGAGCCTCCGGGGCGACGGGCCGGGGGAGGGGGCCGGGCAGTGCCGACGTGGCGGGCGGAAGGACCGAGGGACGACAGGCGGACGGAACCGGGGTCACGTGGGCCCGGCTCCTTGTCGAGGGCTGACCTGGGGAGAGGCCGGCGGTGACCCTTTCCTCCCCGCACTGAGCAGCTCTGCGACCCTCTGGGAGCTGGAGTGGTCGCTGGGGCCCGGCCCACATCCCTCAGGTCCCTCTGCCCTCCCCTCAGGCCACAGGCAGCCCTGTGTCCATCTTCGTGTACGATGTGAAGCCCGGTGCGGACGAGCAGACCCAGGTGGCCAAAGCTGCCTTCAAGCGCCTCAAAACTCTCCGGCACCCCAACATTCTGGCCTACATCGATGGGCTGGAGGTACCTGCCTCCCAGGCTGCCCCATCTCCGCCCCGCGCTTTCTCCCAGTCTCCCCGTTGTGTCTTCTGTCTTCCTGCCCCTCAGTTTCCACCCCTTCTGCCTGGGCACCCCCACATTTGATACCCCTCCTCCACCTGTCTCCCTGGGCCTCTCATCTCCCCTTCCTCTCCTGCCATGTCCCCCCTTCAGACAGAAAAATGCCTCCATGTAGTGACAGAGGCAGTGACCCCACTGAAAATGTACCTCAAGGAGCGAGCCGAGGCCGGTGGCCTGAAGGAGCTGGAGCTCTCCTGGGGGCTACACCAGATTGTGGTGAGGTGGGGGGCAATGGTGATGAGAGCGGGGTGGGGGCCTCGGGTTGCGGGGGTGTGATGGCTCCTTCTGCCCCCAGAAAGCCCTCAGCTTCCTGGTCAATGACTGCAGCCTCATCCACAACAACGTCTGCATGGCCGCTGTGTTCGTGGACCGCGCCGGCGAGTGGAAGCTGGGGGGCCTGGACTACATGTACTCGTCCCAGGGCAATGGTGGGGGGCCCCCCCGGAAGGGGGTCCCTGAACTTGAGCAGTATGACCCCCCGGAGTTGGCTGATGGCAGTGGCAGAGCAGTCAGAGAGAAATGGTGGGTGACTGGCCGTGGCATGTCCCAGCCTGCCCTATTCGGAAGCTCCTGCAGCCTCGGGACCCCTCAGCTAGCTGGCACGCCCCGCCCTGTCCCCGGCTGCACAGATGGGGAGGGCACTGGGGTCCTCCGGGAGGTAGGGCGGTTTAAACACAGGCTTTGAGTGTGTTTTGGTGGTTCTGAGGTTGAAAGGTGTGTGACTTGCTTTCCTGAGCCTCACTTTCTTTATCTGTCCAATGGGACTAATGAACCTGCACCCTGCTTCTCAGGGTTCTCCCTTCCTGATGGGAGGGTCAGCTGAGGGACATAGCTCAGCGTCTGCCATGCAGTGAGGGTCTGGTGCCCAAGGCAGGTAGGAGGCCTGTGCTAGCAGGTGGCAGGGCCTTGAGCAGCTCTGGTCACTGCCCTGCCTCAGGTCAGCTGACATGTGGCGCTTGGGCTGCCTCATCTGGGAAGTCTTCAATGGGTCCCTACCTCGGGCGGCTGCCCTGCGCAATCCTGGGAAGGTGAGTGTCTGACCGAGTCCCAGCTCCTGTCTGCCGGCCAGCCAGCCCTGCCCTGACACTGACCCTTCTCCCACAGATCCCCAAATCGCTGGTCCCCCATTACTGCGAGCTAGTCGGCGCCAACCCCAAGGTGCGTCCCAATCCAGCCCGCTTCCTGCAGAACTGCCGGGCGCCGGGGGGCTTCATGAACAACCGCTTTGTGGAGACCAACCTCTTCTTGGAAGAGATCCAGGTGAACCCCCCAGTCCCCCTGGCCCCCCTCCCCGGGCTTTGTTCCTGTGTTCTTCACCCCGGCCCCCGCTCCCCACTTTCCACAAAGTGGAATTAGACCCTGGGAGACAAGGAGGGACTATGGAGCCAGGCTCTCTGGGCCTGAATCCTGGCTCCAACTCTGCTGTGTGACTTGTCTGACACATGTTACTAATGACAGTCCCTACTTCAGGGGACTCTCACTGGTAGAGAGTGACAAAAAATACATAAAAGGAAATGTGTACTCCCCGGGACAGGGGTAAATACCAGGAAGGAAAATAGTGGGTCAGGGTGCTCAGGGAAGGCCTCTCTCAGGGCTGACATCTGAGCTGAGACCCGAAGACTGGGAGACATGGGGATGGTGACTGGGGAGGAATGTTCCAGGCAGGGGGAACAGCAAATGGAAAAGTGTGAGGAAGGGATTCTTGGCTTAATCTCCTTGAGCCTCAGTTTCCATATCTGTATATTGGGGGCAATAGTAGTCTCTGCGGGCCCTTAGGTTGTTGTAGGGAATGAAGGAGAAAGGCTCGGCCTGGATACCTGCTCTGACCCGGCCATGGGGGGGCACACAGAAAGGTGACTGAGAATCTGGAGTTGGGGAGGAGTGACAGACACTGGCACAGACCTTGATGGAGCAGGGGCCGAGGACTCTTCTGAGCATGGGGAACCGGGGCTGTGTCTTGAGGCAGAAGCGCTGGAAACACTGAGCCCTGTGCCTCCTGGACCATTTGGGGGCAGCAGGAACTTTGTTATGAGACATTCTCCTCTCCTCACGGGGCTGACTGGGCCCAGCTGCCCTGCTTAAAATGTGCTCCACAGGCGATGGCTGTTTCTGGCCAGTCCCAGGAGACTGTGGGAGGGCAGGGCCTAGAGGCCCCTCTTCCTGTTACTGGGCAGACTAGGGGAGAGAGCCCAGCTAGGCAGCCTGGAGTGTGGTTGAGTCTTCCTCTGGGCCCCGGTGCCCCATGAGTGCTGTCAGAGCACGAAGCCTGCCTCCTGCGCTCACCTGAGTTGCTCCGGCACCAGCCAGGTCCTCCTCATCCCCAGCCAGAGGTCAGCTCTTCCGGGCCAGGCAGCAGCTTGGGAAACGAAGTTACAGTAGTGACCACAGGAACTTTGGAAGCAGCCTGGACTATGTCATACTCCCTGCCCCATCACTCCTGGCTGGTGACCTTGAACCTCAGCCTCCTTGTCTATACTTGAGGGGGTGAGCACCTCTTCCTTGGGGGCAGCACCGTGGAGGGACCAGACCCCTGAGATACACTTTCCCCTGACTGCTTTTTAGCTGTGTGGCTTTGGGCCAATTCCTTGCCCTCTCTGGGCATCGGTTTCCTTGGTGGAGTAAATGCGGATTATGTTAGCACCTGTCTCATAAAGTTGCGGGGGGATGATTTAAGCTGCATAAAGGTTTCGGTATATAACTCTGGCTGGGCTGTTGTCTGTCCTCAGGGAATGTGAATTTGTGCGGATGACGGCCTTATAGGGAGGTTGGCGGGATCATTGAGCTGGCAGCCTGGTCTGTCCGGCTTCAGTGCGGGGACCAGGTCTGGGGGTCAGCTGTACCTGATCCCTGCCTTCCCCACAGCTTGCCAGGAACGCCCGCCCAGCTGGGGCCCGGGCGATGGGCTAAGCCCCCTCCCCTGTCTGAGCCTTCGTGTCCTCCTCTGTGTGCAGGGGTTAATGGCCCTCACACCTTGGGTTATGGTGAGGAGGCGAGGCAAGGCCGACAAACGGCCTGCTGTCCCCAGCGGCTGCTTCCCCAGCAGCAGGTCGGCGGGTGATGGCAATGACGATGGTGTGTCAGGCCGTGAGCCGACGGGTTTCCCGCGCATGATGGAGGCACTCACCCAAGGTCACGTGGCTACTGAAAGGGGGAGCTGGGATTTGAAGGCAGCCCCGTGGGCTCCCGCAGCCACGCGCTTCAGTTGTCTTTCAAGCAGGGTTGGAGGACAACCCCCTGTCCTTGCCCGTAGCTGAGGAATGGCGTGACTAGGCTGATGTCCTACCTGTAACCTGGCCTTGTTCCCCCAGATCAAAGAGCCAGCTGAGAAGCAAAAGTTCTTCCAAGAGCTGAGCAAGAGCCTAGACTCGTTCCCCGAGGACTTCTGCCGGCACAAGGTGCTGCCCCAGCTGCTGACCGCCTTCGAGTTCGGCAGCGCAGGAGCGGTCGTCCTCACACCCCTCTTCAAGGTGGGTGGGGGCGGTGGGGCCCAGACCCTGGCTGGGGGGGGTTCTGAGTGGCAAAAGAGAGGGCTCTGGGGGAGGGACGGACCGGTTAGGGCAGACCCACACTGACATTCATACACACACTCATACACACACACACGCACACGCACAGCCGCCTGCGTGCTTGAGGAGCTCACCGCCGAGAGTCCCTCGGTTCAGCTCTCCAGGGCCACCTGATCGGCCGTTTGGGAGGCTGCAGGGACTTCTCGTCCTTGGGGGGAGGAAACCCTGTGCCTCTAAATTCTTTTCCCGCAGACCCCTTACTCAGAGCCTGTAGACCTTTTTCCGTTTCCCCAAGACAGCAGCCTTGGTCTGACTTGTGCACCCGGTTTCCAGGGCCCAGGAGATCGCCGGCTCACCACCCCACTTGGTAGCCTCCCTCCTGACCTCTTGGCACCCTGTTCTTTTGGCAGCTAGCGGGTGGATCCTCTCCGCCTTCCCCAGACCCCAGCCTGCCCTTACCTGGGCACCTGCCGTTCCCCACTCTGTCCACTTTTCCACGAAGGGGGAAGACAGCAAGCAAATCCCATATGGCTGGCAATCTCCAGAAGTGATAGAATTATAGTTAGAATTCTGTGTGCACGTGTGTCCATGTGGTGTACTGGGGCCTGATTGTACGGAGGGGCACAGACCTTTCATCGGCCTCCCGAGAGGCTGCCTTGACCCAAAAAGGTGTTACGGGCAGAGGACAGGCAGAAGGGCTGCTGGAGAAGGGCCCTCCTCCCTCCCACATCACCCCATCCCCAGCCTGGGAAATAAGCAGGGAGCCCAAGGAAAATGAATGAGCCCAGTAAGGTCACCCCACTTCCACGGAGGCAGCTGAGCCCCATCTCCTGCTCTTTCCCGAAGGTGGGCAAGTTTCTCAACGCGGAGGAGTACCAGCAGAAGATCATCCCTGTCGTGGTCAAGATGTTCTCGTCCACTGACCGGGCCATGCGCATCCGCCTTCTACAGCAGGTGGGGGCTGTGGTTAGACCCTGTCCCCCTCTACCCAACCCGGACCCCACCTTGGCTGCTGGGGAGACCCCCTGCCTCACCTCCAGTCCCAGGCCGGTGGCAGGAGGTGGCACCCTGGAAACTTCTCCAAACACACACTAGGGCTGGTAATCCTAGGCTCTTAGGAAATCGAGACTATCATGGGCCTCAACCGCAGCTTTGAGAAGGCACAGCCCTCCCAGACTGCAGGCCTTCCCCCTGCAACCCAATCTCTTCGCTTGGTCACCAGAGCCGTTTAGAGTGGGGATAGTGTCTCTCCTGCCAACCCCAAGGCAGCCAGGAGCATCAGACATGATCTCTGGGATCATGGCCAGCCCTCCCTGAGCCACTTTCCGGATGGGGGCGATAATCCCTTTTAAAGAAGAGGCAGTGGAGGCTCTAAGAAAGGACGTGGTGCAGGGCCACAGGCCGGACCCTCCCGCTCCCAGTCCTTGGTTCTTCTCAGCACCGTCCTAGCCTCATCACTGCATGTGGACCTAAGGCCAGAGAAAGGCCAGCTGTGAGGTAGAGGGCTCAGGAGACTCACCTGGTTGGTCAGTGCCTGTGTAGGGGAAATAACCAAGCCACAAAATGGGCCGGTGACTGTGGTCAGGCAAGGAGGGGCTGACTATGTTCTCACCAACCCCCCCGCCAACACCGGGCCACAGATGGAACAGTTTATTCAGTACCTGGATGAGCCAACAGTCAACACGCAGATCTTTCCCCACGTCGTACACGGCTTCTTGGACACCAACCCTGCCATCCGAGAGCAGACAGTCAAGGTAGGTGTGCCCTGGTTTTCCGAGGCTCGGAGGGGGCTCACACGAGGACAGAGGTCTTGGTTTGGGCCTGTGCGTCTGAGAAGGTTAGGGGAGGGGCAGGCACCATCCTGCATATAGGCCCAGGCCCCGAGTGCAGCTCAATAGCTGGTGGGAGGGCAGCACGGGCATGGCCTATATCCTCCATGCAGTAGACACTGGCTGAGGCTCTCTCAGTGCCCAACCTTGTGGCCCGTGCTTGGATGCAGGGTCTCTCATGGAGCTGCTTTTTGAGGTGATGGAGAGTGGGCTTGCCAGACAGGAAACAGAATTAGAAAAGATATGTTAGGGGGAGCCTGGGTGGCTCAGTAGGTTGACTGAGTCCTGATCTCAGCTCAGGTCATGATCTCAGGGTCCTGGGATCGAGCCCTGAGCGGGTCTCTGCGCTCAGCATGGCGTCTGCTTCTTCCTCTCCCTCTATTCTTCCCCCTGCTCAAGTGCACGCATGACTGCTCTCTTTCTAAAATAAATAAAGTCTTAAAAAAAAAAAAAGAAAAGAAAAACTGTGTTGGAAAGTCACAGAGTGTGAAGAGAAGGGTTTGCAGTTTGAGAACAGCAGTCAGGGAAGCCTTTGCTAGCGAGCTGTCACTAAAGGGAAGGAGGCAAGGGTCGGGCTGCGGGGAGATGGCGAGGAAACGTGCTCTGTGCAGAGGGACTGTGCCCAGAGGTGTGGAGGCCAGCAGGAGGGTTATCGTGGCTGAAGGGGCCCCCCAGTCATGGGGGCTCAGATCTGAAAGGCAGTAGCGGGTGGACAGAAGGGGCCACGTTCCAAAGAGGGTGGGCAGACGGGATGTGCCCGTGGGTGGCTGTGAAGCCAAGTATGGCTCCGAGGTTTCCGGCCTGGGCAGCTGGAAGGTTAAGTTGCCATTTACCGAGAAGACTGGGAGCAGCAGTTTTGCGGGAAGAGGTCGGTCTGCTCTTGGCCACGTCTGTTAGGCAGGTGCAGGTGTCTGTTCGGCCGCTGGTTATACATGTGTATAGTTTAAGGAAGAAGCCGGGGCCGGAGGTGCGCACCTGGGCATTGTCCACTACTCAGGGCATTCAAAGCCACGAAGGGGTAAGGACACCTAGGGTCACCTAGGGCCTGGGGAGCCGCCCTGGGGCTCTGAACAGTGAGATCTCGGCCACAGGAGACTGAGAAGGAGTGGCCAGTGAGGTCTGAGGAGAACCAGGAGAGGGCAGGGGCCTGGAGGACCAGAGATGGAAGTCTCCAGGAGGGAGAGCTTGGGGATGTCACAGCGCTGAGGGGTTGGGTTTGGTTTGATGGAGAATTGGCGGTTGGACTTAGCAACACAGAGGTCCCTGGTGATCTCCCCTCCAGCCAGTTAGTAGAGTGTGGTGGGGGTGTTTCTGTGGACATCTGAGTCGAGCGCACGCAAGAGAGAGCAGAAGGAGAAAGACGGGAGACAGGAGCATGAGCAAACCTCGGAGGTTATGGGGTGAAGGGGACAGAGAAGTGTCCCATTGCTCAGCATTCCGGGTAGGGGCCAGGACCTGCTGGGGAGGCAGGTTTGGGAGGGCCTCGGCCGGTCCTGTCGGAGCCCAGTGTCTCTGTCGGCCTCCACACCCTCCCAGGAGGCCACTCCTCCCCGTGGTGCTTTGCTGGCTGTGACCCCCAATTTCCACCCCGCCCTGACCCCCGCAGTCCATGCTGCTCTTGGCCCCGAAGCTGAACGAGGCCAACCTCAACATGGAGCTGATGAAGCACTTCGCGCGGCTGCAGGCCAAGGACGAGCAGGGCCCCATTCGCTGCAACACCACCGTCTGCCTGGGCAAGATCGGCTCCTACCTCAGTGCCAGTGTGAGTGCCCAGCCGGCCGCCTGGGGCTTCTGTCGCTGCCTTGGGGCCCAGCGTCCTCCAGGGCCAGGCCTCCTTGTGCGGTCATGCTCCCAGCCCCAGCGTCGGTGAGCTGATGGTGCTGGATCTGGGAACCGAACTCCGGCTTGCTTGGCCCCGAGGCCATGGGCAGCCCCTCAGCCAGGGTTTGCAAATGCAGACACATAGCAGGAATGAATGAGTGAGTGAATGAATGAATGATGTCAGTGCACAGGTCGGGAGAGAGGTGCAGGCCCTAGCCCCAAGGCAGCTACTGCTCCAGCCCCCGCTGTCTGAGGCAGCAGGAACCCACCGATCTGAGAGGAGAAGCCAAGATTGGGTTTTCAGTAAAAAGTCTCCCCATTTGTCGGTGATTAGCTCACATTTTTCTGACTTGGGGGCGGGAGCATCCGTGGATGGCTCTGCTCTGGGAAGCAGGTCTGGCAGTCCTGGGTCCCAGTATGGACCCTGCACTCAGGAGTGCTCTCCCCCGGCCCTCCCCAGACCAGGCACAGGGTCCTCACCTCTGCCTTCAGCCGGGCCACTAAGGACCCATTCGCACCTTCCCGGGTGGCGGGCGTCCTGGGCTTTGCGGCCACCCACAACCTCTACTCGATGAACGACTGTGCCCATAAGATCCTGCCTGTGCTCTGCGGCCTCACTGTGGATCCCGAGAAATCTGTGCGAGACCAGGTGAGGCACAGCTGGGCCTGGGCTCAAGCTGGGGCTCCGGGGGTTAGCTGGGCCCTGGCTGGCCCCGTGGGGTCACAGGAACCCTGGAGGCCCCAGCTCTGCCCCTTCCTCCCCCACAGGCCTTCAAGGCCATTCGAAGCTTCCTGTCCAAACTGGAGTCTGTGTCCGAGGACCCCACCCAGCTGGCTGAAGTGGGTGAGTGGCCCACACTCATGTTCTCTTTCCCTCCCACCACATCTTTAACTGTCATCTTTCATGGCCCCCTTGCCCCTCACTGGAGTATCTGGAAGCTAGAACCGCAGGGAGCAGACCGGACACCACGGCTCCCCGCCGCCCCCATCCCGCCCATGGGAGAGCACAGGCCTGGAGAAGGGGGGCCACTACAAGTTGCTCCGTGTTAGTTCCTGCCTTCCTGTCACCTTCCCCATAGAGAGCCTGGGGTGACTGTCCCTGTCTCTGCCTTCTGTCACTGCCCAGAGAAGGATGTCCACGCAGCATCCAGCCCCGGCATGGGAGGGGCGGCAGCCAGCTGGGCAGGCTGGGCTGTGACAGGGGTTTCCTCGCTCACCTCCAAGCTGATCCGTGCACACCCAGCAGCTGAGACCAACGTCCCCCAGAGACCCACGCCTGAGGGTGAGTGTCCCAGAGTGGCCGTGTCGGTGATTCAGAGGGCTCAGGGGTGCCGGCACCCAGGAGCTGTTCTGTCTGGCTTCCCCTGGCGTGGCGGTGGGGATGCACGGACAGGGAGAGTCTAGTCCCCTCATGAGCCTTCCCTCCCTACACCTCCCCCCCCCCCCCCCCGCCCCCCCCCTGTTTTGAGACCTTCCTGGGTCCCAGTGTATGGGAGCTCAGTGAGCCTCTGCTCCTCAGGACTTCCTGCCCCGGCCCCCACCCTCGTCCCTGCCATGCCCGCAACCCCAGGCGCCTGGGAGACGCAAGAGGAGGGCACAGACTCGGCAGAGGACAGCAGCGCTGCCGACAGACAAGACGACGAAGACTGGGGCAGCCTGGAGGTGAGGGGGGCACGCGGGCTCTCCCTGGGCGACCCCAGCTCAAAGCTTGAAGCCTGCCTTCAAGGAGCCTGGGTGGCCTTGGCTGGCGTCGCTGGTGAGGCGGCGTCCTGGAGTAGCTCTGGTGGGTAAGAGATGGCAGCGGACGCCCACTCAGCTCCAAGGGCTCCGGGGAGCAGGGCTGGGAATGGGAGTCCAGGTGGGCGGTTTGCGGGGCAGCCCCTTGGTCTTCCTCACTCTCTTCTGGTCCCCGTCCTTTTCCCACTGGCTCCACTGGTCAGCGAGGAGCGGCCATTCCCAGGCCCATGGAGAGGGGGTTGCTGAGGATGGAGTGAGGCTACGTGAAGGGAATGGGGCAGGCCTCTGGGCCCGATTTCTCCACCTGCTGCCAGCAGCGTCTGGCCTGGGGCTGTGGGGAGGGGTGTGGACCAGCTCGACCTTACTCCCCAGCCTCAGAGTGATGGCACGTGCACTCTGGATGGGAAACAAGGCTGGAGGAGCAAATGAGATGGAATGCAAAAGAAGAAAGGGTAGAGCCCATGGCTGGGAAGGGGCTAGCAGGCTTCCTGGCCCTTCGGGTGCGGGCTGGCGTGTCTACGGCCGTCCTCTCCTTCCCACACTGCAGCAGGAGGCCGAAGCGGTGTTGGTCCAGCAGGAAGACTGGAGTGCTGGGGGCCAGGCTAGCCATGCTGGGCAGGTAAACAGAGTGGGACACGGGTGTTTCTGTGGGGGGTGGGGCCAGCTCCCCCACCCCATCGGGCACGACCTCCCCACCTTCTGCAGACCAGCAGCCTGGATGTCAAATCCCCCGAGTCAGACTGGAGCAGCTGGGATGCGGAAGGCTCGTGGGAGCCCCGCTGGCAGGACCCAAGTCCCCCAGAGCTGCCCCCTGAGGGCACACGGCTGGCCAGTGAATATAACTGGGGTGGCCCGGAGCCCAGCGACAAAGGCGATCCCTTTGCTGCCCTGTCGGCACGACGGGAGACTGGTGCGCAGGTACGTGGCACCCGTCTGGGGGAGGGTACAGACTGGGGTCGACCTCAGCTGGGAGTCCATGCCCACTCGCCATGCTTTCGTTTCAGCTGAGACCTGATTCGTGGGGCGATGACAACTGGGAGGGTCTGGAGACAGAGAGCCGTAAGTGCTTCCCCTGGGACAGCTGGTGGACTAGGGCTATTGACTTGGGGGCAGGTGCAGGCTGGGCAGCTGAGCCCCCTGTGCTCCTGAAGCCCTCAGCCCACCTCCTCCTGCTCCCAGGGCAAGGGAAGGCCGAGCTGGCCCGGAAGAAGCGTGAGGAGCGTAGGCGGGAGATGGAGGCCAAACGCGCCGAGAAGAAGGCAGCCAAGGGCCCCATGAAGCTGGGCACCCGGAAGCTGGACTGAACTGCAGGTGCGGGCGCTTGTAGCCGCGGAGAGCGGGCCCCGCGGATGTATTTATTGTACAAACCATGCAGCCCGGCCAGTCTGGCCAGGCACATCTCACGTGTACATAATCAGAGCCACAATAAATTCTATTTCACACCCCGGTGCTGGGCTCAGTGTAGCCCCTCCCAGGAGGCTCGGGTCTGGCGCAGCCCTGTGGAGTCCACGCCCACCACAGACATGAACATCAATTTGCTTGGAAAACCAAGAGTAAAGAGGCACGATCTGATTTATCGGTTGCCAGGAAATGCCCTTTGGGAGGAAGGCCGCCAGTGCCAGAGACCCAGTCTCTTCCTGTAAACTGGGCGGCGCTGCTGGGCGCAGGGAGGGGTCCGAGGACCCTGGAGAGTTCCTGGGTCCGAGCCCCGAGTTGGGGCAGGCAGCAGAGGCTGAGCTCGCCCAGAGGCTCAGGCAGAAACCCCACGCTGATGGCCGAGGTCAGGGCTCCGCGTCAGCGGCGGCGCTGGGGCACGCAGGCCCCGTGCGGGCGGCTGCGCGCGAAGCCAGCTTTGCAGACGCAGCGGAAGGAGCCGCTCGTGTTCACGCAGCGCTCGCTCTTGCACAGCAGCCCGCGCTGGTTCAGCTCCCGGCACTCGTCGATGTCTGGGGGTGGGGGCGACAGGTGCATCTTCACCGGGACGCCGGAGTACGAAGCCCCCTTAGCTTGCACACCTCCCTCTGGCCGCGCCCCCACCCCGCCCCTGGCTCACCCACACAGCGCGCGCGAGAGGCATCGAGCTGGAAGCCTCCAGGACACTCGCACACGGCGCCACCGGGTCGGGGCACGCAGCGGCCACTCACGCAGCGACACTCGTCCGAATCCTCCTCTGAGCTGTCCTCTTCTGCGCAGGCCGGGAGAATGTCGACATTAACCTCCACCTCCACCACCTGCAGCCCGACTGGAACCCCCGCCGATCACCACCACGCCTTGCCCTCCTGCTACACTCACCTCGAGGGGGCTTCCCCAGCAGCAGGGGACTCGCGTCCCAGAAAGAATTGCTCTCACTCTGCGACGTCGGGCACTGGGACCCTGGGAGGGACAGGGGCGGTCAGCGACAGGGATGCACCCAGCTCCGGCCCCAACCGCTCCGGGGGTGGCCGGCGGTTTGGCTCACCGGAGCTGCGCGGCGGGCAGGGGCGGCACTGCGCTCCCCAGCCGCGGCCCTGGCGACAGCAGCAGTCGTCGAAGGTGAGGGTTGGCCCGGCTAGGGGCCCCGCGCACATGCCGTCTTCTCCACGCTGGGCCCAGCACACGTCCCGCCGCTCTGGGGCACGCTCTGTGGAGGGAGACCCGGCATCAGCTAGGCGCCCCAAGGCGGGGGTGGGGGGCAATCGGCTCCCCCGTTCCCACCCACCCTCGCAGGGGCCGCGACCCCGGGGCTCCACACAGCGGACCGGGCCCTCGGACTGGCCCAGGACAACTCTCGCCCTCACCGGCTGGGCTCTCCGGGAGCTGGCAATCGCGGCCGGAGGGCCCGGGCACCCAGGGCGGGCGGCACTCGCAGCGGTAGGAGCCCGGCAGGTTGACGCAGCGACCAGGGCGGCAGGCTGCCGGGTCCTGGCACTCGTCTACGTCTACGGGTAGCGAGGGCATGTGCGGGGGTGGTGGTCACGGCTCGGCCCGGTCCCCGCCCCCCTCCTGTTTCCCCAGCCAGCAGGCCCGGGCCTCACCCATCTCCTCTGGGCTCAGACACTGGCGCTGCGCTGGGCTGTACTCGGCCGGGGGCGTGCAGGCACAGCGGTAGCCGCCGCGCGTGTTCTCACACACTCCGTTCCGGCAGTTGGACTCGTCCAGGCACTCGTCCACGTCTGCGGGGAGGAAAAGCGCCAGTGGAGGGAAATGGCCCGAAGTAGGGTGGTTGTGTGTGTCTCCCGGCCGCGGTCCCGCGGCCGCGGGGATCGCCTGCACTCACCCACGCACTCCAATAGGTTCCCGTCGTAGTAGAAGCCTTGCTTGCAATAGCACTCGTAGCCCGGCTGCGTATTCACGCACTTGCCCTCCTTGCAGATCTCCGCCCCAAACAATATGCACTCGTCGATATCTGCGGAGGGACAAGCCGTGGCCGCCCGCTGGTCTTTACCTGCGGGGCGGCTCGGGCCTGCAGCCAGGGAAGTGGGGGCGGAGCTCACCGCGGGAGCCCAGCGAACTCAGCGGGAGAGGATTTTCCGGACCCGGAAGTATGCGTGCTAGGGGCGGGGCAGACGCTGAAGATGTGGGCGGGGCTTACCCCAGGGCCGGCTACGGACCTAGCGGGCACGGGCGGGGTCGGGGCGGTCCGAACCTCGGTGGACGGAGCGGGGCTGCCCGGTGGGCGGAGCCGTGTCGGGGCTTACCACGGTGGGCTGGGATGCCGTAGTTGACAATGTTGTTGTCTTGGGTGTAGCCCTTCCCGTCTGGGCAGAGACTGTGGAACTCAGCTGCGGGGAGAGAGCGGCCGTGGGGAAGAAAGGAGGCACGACTGAGCGCGCGCGCACTAGCCGCTGGGCTCAGGTCGGAGCTCTCCGCCCATTTCCCACCGACCCAGGAAGGGGCCGTCTCCCCCAGCACATTTCCAAAAATGAAGAAACTGAGACTCCTGACCTGAGCTGTAGACTGGGCAGGGATAGATCTCACAGTGGTCTCCCCAGCCAGCTCCCAGCGAACAGCAGCATTCTTGCTGGGTGACATTGGTGGCCAGTACACTGTCGCAGAACACTGTGTCATCGAAGTTAAGGTAGCACTCCTTCTTGTGGTGGGGCGGCTCCACCTCTGAGGGGAGAGGAGGGAAGCTCAGGGTCCTGCAAACAATCCTGCCAACCCACGCTCCCCACCAATCTCGTTCCTCTGCTCCCTCACCTTCCCTGGCTCTCCTCAGCCACCCTGTCAGAGCCAAGTTCCAACCTCAAAGTGGCATTCAGGACCCTCCTGCAAGGTCCAGCCCCCCTACCCCCATCCCCAGACTCTCAGGCAAAAGGGATTTCTCCTTGTTCCCCCTGATTCCAGAGGCTGGAACAAGCACCCATCTCTGAACCCAGGCCACTCACCCTCACAGCCGTGGTGGTCCTGGGTGGGCGTGAACCCCTCATCACAGATGCAAGCGTAGGAGCCCTGCAGGTTCTCACAGGCCCCGTGAGGAAGGCACAGGCCAGGGTCCTGGCTGCATTCATCTATGTCTGTGGCCAGCAAGAGAAGCAGGAAGAGTTGCTCCAAGGAAACCAGCCCCTCCTTCCCTGCGGGGTGTGCCTCCAGGGACTCACACAAGCTCAGAACCCAAACTTCCACTTTGATCTCAAAGTGCACACAACCCGATGTCCACTCGGGTCTGTCTGTGCGTGTGACTAGAGGTGAGCACATTCACTGTCTTCTGCCATTCATATGGCAGGTTTTAGGTGCCACGGCTGTCACCAGCAACAAATGGAGTCCTAACTCTTAGCCCGCATCTGGGGACTTTTGGTTTGGCCTCCTGATACATTTCAGTTTCATCCTTTATTCTAAATACTGGCACCCCCAAATCTATGTTTGGGGCACTCTCCCCTAAAAACACAACTGATTCCTCCCAGATCTCTGTGCTTTGCACACCCTGTTCTTCGGGCCTGGAATACCATGCCTGCTTCTCTCTGCATGGGGACTTTATTTATGCCTTAGGAAACCATCCTTAGGGGCGCCTGGGTGGCTCAGTGATTAAGCATCTGCCTTCAGCTCAGGTCGTGATCCCAGGGTCCTGGTATGGAGCCCCATGTCGGGGTCTCTGCTCGCCAGGGAGCCTGTTTCCTTCTCTCTCTCCACCTGCCTGTTACTTGTGATCTCTGTCAAATACATAAATAAAAATCTTTTTTTTTTAAAGATTTTATTTATGTATTTGACAGAGAGAGATCACAAGTAGGCAGCGAGGCAGGCAGAGAGAGAGGGGGAAGCAGGCTCCCCGCTGAGCAGAGAGCCCGATGTGGGCTCGATCCCAGGACCCTGGGATCATGACCTGAGCTGAAGGAAGAGGCTTTAACCCACTGAGCCACCCAGGCGCCCCAATAAATAAAAATCTTTAAAAAAAAAAAAAAAGAAACCATCTTTTTGCTCCAAGTTCTAGTTCAATAGTCCCCTCTCTGTTGCCAATTAATCACTTATGCAGACCTCTTCTGGCACCCTGTGGTAGGAATCAACTCACATGTCAGCCTCCCCTAGTGGGGGCCCTGGGTTGTCGCTCCCTACCTGGCACATAGTGCAGAAGTTGGCAAATAGCCCGTTCTCAGTAAATTGCTGTCTACCGCACATATGGCGAGCGGGCACACAGTAGGCACCCTGTAATTACTTTCATTACTTTTGCTACTGTAGGTGAAGGAGTTGAAGGGGGAGTGAATGTGGATGGATGGATGGATGGAAAGACAGATTGACAGGGAGTCTAGATTCCTGCCATTCCCTGCCAGCCCTCCTTGGTGACTCTCAGCCAATCCCCCCATACCTTGGCACTTCCTGCCGCCTACCAGCCGATGCCCCTGGGGACAGAGACATCGGTAGGAGCCATTGGTGTTGATGCAGTCACCGCCAATGCAGGCTGCGGGGAAGTCACACTCATCGATGTCTGCAGAGGGTCAGAGAGGTGGGGAACCTCAGGGGCTCACCCAGCTCAGAAAGCCTAGCCCGAGGCTGCGAAGGCTTCCCCCAGAGCCCCGGGCCGGGCCCACACCCCAGACCCGATGTTGGATCTGGAGGGGGCGCTGGACAGGGGAGTGCCTGGCTTGGAGCCCAGCCTGGGGCAGCCCTGGGGTAGGGAGGAACAGGCTAACTCCCAGCCCTCTGCCCCGCTTACCCTCGCATCGGCTTCGGTCTCTTGACAGATGGTAGCCAGAGAGGCACTGACACTGGAAGGATCCTGGTGTGTTGGTGCAGATGCCGTTGTCACACACATCCCCCGCCTCACACTCATCCACATCTGTGGGGCACAAGGGGTGTCAGAGGGCCAGCGTGGGATGGTCTCAGGCCTCTGCTATCCTTTTCCCACTAGCGCCTAAGACGTGGAGTTGAGGCTAATATTGCTTAAGGGAAGCAGAGGCCCCTCACCCCCTCCGTGCAGCACACCATGCTCTGGGGAGCGGGCCAGGTGCTGCCTGGGAGCCTGGGCCATGGCTGATTCCAAAGAGCTCAAGCCTCAATCTTCGTCGTTCTCACCAAACAAGGGCACCCTCCCCGCCCCCTCTCCCATCCTGCCCGGATCTCCCTCGCCCAGCTGCTCTCCCCTTCCCCCCACCTACCATGGCTCCCTTTCTGCCCCCAGAAATAAGCTCCTGTCTTTGTCCTTCTGGCAGAATAATGTCTTCTGCGTGCGCAGTAAAGGAACTTGAATTTGGCCTTCCCCTGAGAGCATGCTTCTTTGCAGTCCTTTCTGGCAGAAGCTGGTTCTTGGCCCTTGACTCTGCCTCTGAGGTGCACCGGGCCCCCCTGCCAGCCTCCCCCTCCTCTCCTGCTGTCAGCACTCACCCCCACAGTCCCCCCTCCTCTATCCTGTTCCCCACCCTAGGACTTTTCAGCATCCAAATGGTCAGCCAGGCCCAGCCTCTGACCTTACACCCTGGATCAGTTTCTGTGACCTTCACTTTGGTGGCAGTCACTCAAAGGACGACGGCCTGGGAGCTGCCCCACCGTGGGCATCTCAGATGCTGCTGCTTTCCCACTGCCTTTGCTGCTCTCAAGGCCCCCAGCCCACCCTCTCTCCCGGGGGCCCCACGACCCCTCTCCTTCCTGCGTGCCAGTCTGGGAGGCCATGCCTGCCCCTGGCCTCCAGATCCTGGGTGCTGGCACCCACTAGGCTGAGCACCCTGGGTCACAGCCACTCCCTCTGGCCTTGGGCCCTGCCTGATCCTCAGCTGGCACCACCCTATCCCTCCTCCTCAGACTGGACTTCTGGAAAGTCCCTAGGCAGCTCCCACGCCCTTGGGCAGTCCCAACCCTCTACCGGTCATTACAAGTCCCCCACTGGACTCAGGCCCTTTATTGCTCATTGAGAAAATTAAGGGTAATCTTTACCCTCCCCAAACCATTACATCCCTTAGGGCAAGAGATGTCCCTTCTGTCTGTGGCTCCTCCCCCCGCTGCCCTTGTCATCCCCGAGCCCCCTTTCCTGGCATCTCCTCAGCCTACATCCCCAAACCCCATCGGGCAGAGCCCCAGGTCTCACTCTTCCCCACTCACCGCCTGCCTCTCCTGGCCCCCTCACACCACAGAAGCCACCCTACCAAGGTCACCAGGGACTTTCTTATCTCACCACTCAGTTCTTACTTTTCAAGGACCTCTCAGTTACGTTGGGCTCATGGTCTTCTACCCTGGTTTCTCAGCCGGGACTCCCTGAGCCTCCTTCCACCCCCCCCCCCATCTCCCACTCCTGCTCCCCTACCTTCCACTGATGTGGCTTTGCCCACAAGGCTCTGCTGAGGCTCCCCTCCCTGGGCCCACCCTCCTTGGCTGGGCAGGTGCATCCCAAGGTTCCATGGCCCCCCGCAGTCCACAGTTCCCCTGTGTGTGTGTGTGTGTGTGTGTGTGTGTGTCTGGCCCAAAGCTTCCAATCTGTACGGCCCACCCTCTGCCAGCATCTCCAGCCTAGAGGCCCACAGGGACAGCCACCCAACTGGTCCAGCATGAAACTTGGTGTCTTCCTTCTCCAATCTGCACCACCCCAGAGACCCTGTCCCAGTGAACAGCACAACCACAGTTACCCAGGCCAGAAAGTTGGAGGGTCCCTCGCTCACCCCCCTCACCCGGACATCCAGTTAATAAGCTCAGGGAATGTGCCTTAACCTTTCCCTACTCCCACGCCATCCCCAGACCATTCTGGGGCCGCTGCTCCCATCACTGTCATCACCATCTGTGCCCTGGGTCTCCAGGGGACCTCCGGCTACTCGCCACACTCAGCAGCAAGAAACTTTCCAAAGCAAATGGTGACTCTTGTCACTCTTCCCCTTAAAAGCCAGACCTCCTGGGCAGGGCAGGGGGTGGGTGGGTGAGTGGGGCCCTGCCCCTCGCCCTCTGCTTACACCTTACAGTTTGCAGCACATTCTGAGCTGGTTTGCACTTCTAAGTCTGCTGATGCTGCCTTTCTTTGCTCAGCTAATTCCTACTGGCCCTTTAAGACGATTCAGGCCTGGCACCCACCTTCCAGCCGGGCCCACAGCCCTATGCTCTCCGCTCTCCGCTCTCCGGTCTGTGTGTAACGTTCCTAAGTTTCTCTCCTAAGTTTCTCGGAATCCCAGCCCACAGCGGGGCTACTAGCGCCCCTCCCCCTTCTTTTATGTTTCCCCCACACACACCTTAAATTTAAGTAACGTGCTTTGCAGAAGCAAAGAAACCAGAAGCCTTGGGTCCCTAAGACCCTTCTTCCATAGAAATTCTGGTGGCCTTTCATCGGTCAGAAACGAGTGGATGGGTCCGTGACCTGGGTGGTGGATCAGCTACCTCCTGCCCCCCGTGGGACGGACGGGGTGGCCGGGTCCCCAGCTTCCACGCGTGAGTGGGTGCGGGGGCGTTGGAGGGAGGAGGGCTGGGGCTCACCCTGGCAGCTGCGGCCATCGGGCGCAGGCGCGTAGCCCTGGGCGCACGTGCAGCGGAAGGAGCCTGGGAGGTTCTCGCACCAGCCGGGCGAGCAGGGGCTGCCCTCGGCGCACTCGTTCACGTCTGCAGCGGCGAAGGCTCGCCTCGGTAGCCGCCCCACTGCACACGGCGCGGTACCGGGGTGGGGGTCTCCTCGGCCCAGGACAGGGGAGGCCCCACCGGCCAGGCGCCTCTCACAGCCATCAGCCCCACCCCTGCCCTCACCGGATCCCGAAACTGCCGGGTCGCGGGACGGCTCCCGCATGGGCCCCCGCCCATTTGCGGTCCAACCTTCCCTTCCCGCCCCGCATCCGGGACTCGGCCGCCGCCCCCCGACCCCTGCTCTCACCGCGGCAGGCCCCGCCCCCCTGGCTGCGGTAGCCGGGCTGACAGGCAATGCACTTGAAGCTCCCGGGTTTGTTCTCGCATTTGCTGTCCGGGCAGGAGCTAGGGTCTCGGCACTCGTCGATGTCTGCGGGGGGAGGGGGGGTGCGGAGAAGGAGGGAGATCCGTTCGAGGACAACGTGGCGGGCTAGGCGTTCAGTGTCCTCAGCAGGGCCTCCTTCGGTTACAGATCAGCAAGCCGAACCCGGCCCTCGGGGCTCCCGCAGCCCAACCTCGGGGAGGCCCAGGCCCCTAGCCCAGGTCGAGAACAACTGAGGACCCCCTGTGGGCCTGGATGGGGCCTCCCCCACCTTCGCACACCGGCGGTCGTGAGGCCTTGAGCCGGTAGCCGGGGTAGCAGTTGCACTTGTAGTGGCCGGGGAAGTTGAGGCAGAAGCCGCCGTCGCCGCACAGGTGGGGCTTGGCGCACTCGTTCAGGTCTGCGCGGGAGGCGGGGAGCGCGAGGAGCGCACCGGGGGCGGCGGAGGCGGTTAGTCTGCGCGCCGGAGGGGAGACCCCCCATCCCCCCATCACCCACCCCGTCCCCCCATCCCCCCTTCCCGCGCCGCCCGCGCCGCGCTCACCCACGCACGAGCGCCCCCCGGCGCCGACGTGCAGGCGGTAGCCGCGGTTGCAGTGGCAGTTGTAGGAGCCGCCGGTGTTCATGCAGACGCCCCTCCCCGCGCCGCACGGCTCCGCCTCGCACTCGTTCACGTCTGAGAAGGGCGCGCGGGCGGGGAGACGTCACAGGGGCGTTGGGACCCACGGCCGCCCCCGGGCCACCCGCCCGCCCGCGCTCACCCACGCAGTAGCGGTGCTGCGGGTGCGACCGGTAGCCCGGGTTGCAATGGCAGGAGTAGTCCGAGGGGCCCGGGACGCACTCCCCGTGGCCACAGATGTTCTGGTTCAGGCGACACTCGTCTGTCTCTGGGAGCGGTGGGGGGGAGGGAGATGGTCGATGAGGGGGCTGAGTGGGAAACACTTTCTGCCACGTTCCCCCTCCCCCCGCCCCTCCATTATCCCAATACCCCTACCAATGGGCTCTGAGACACCGCCCTCCAGTCACCTCAATATTTAAAACCCTGCATTGGTAGACACTCCCTTATCCTCTAGCCCAGTGACCCCAACACCCTTGCCTCAGGGACCTGGGCCCCCCATTCTACAATGGTTGATTTCCTCCCCCTCCCAAAGCAGGCAGGAACTCATTTCCTGGGAATCTGCTTGCCCCCTGGTTGTGCCTTAGCGGTCAGATCTAGAACGCCCTTCACCACTGTCTTTGTCACCAGTCTTGAACTCCCTGCCTCCCACCACTCCCTCCTTTAGGTCCCCAACACCCCCACCCCCACCCCAGCAGCAGCCCTGACCTGTTCTAGAGCTCCACCCCACCCTAAACAGGCAGGCTGTTCTTTTCTCCTAGAGTATCTCTCCCTGGAGCTCCTTAACACACCCCCCTCGCAGAAGCCTCCCCAGGTGCCTCTTCCCCCACCTTCCCACAGCTCCCAGGGCTGTCATCGCATTGTCCCAGCCTGGACAAGCCTCCAGGTTGGCCACCTTCCCCCTGGGTCCTCAACCCCAGAGCACATCCAGCCTCCTAGATTTCAGTCGGGCTGGTGGCTCCCTTGCAGCTTAGGGAGTCCACACAGACTGGGACTAGGACCTGGCTCCAGGTTGTGATGAGGGGTGGGGGGCAAGCTGCTGAACCATGAAGCTAAGCGCACACACTTTCACGGTTTGAAAAGGTGAAATGATACTTAGTATGTAAAACCCTCTAGTCAGTGCCTGGCACAAGGCAACTGCTCAGCCATAGCTAGCAATTATCATGATGCCCCAAACCCCACAGACACTTCCCACAGCCTTTGGGATCAAACCCAAGCCTCTTAACAAGGCTCTGTGCATTGGCCCTTCCTGGGTTCAACAACACTTGGTCCGCGTGTGGTTTTCCCTCCTCCACCAGTGTTTTGTGCCCTTTGCCTGGGCTTCACTTGTAGTGTCCCTTTTCCCAACCTGCACACCCCTTCCTTCCCCACTTCGTGTTCATTTCTAACACTCTCTAAAGCCCGGCCCAGGAAGCCACCTTTCGTTGCCAGGCTACGTATTATCACAACCACCAGACTTCTTTCCTTCTCTGATTAATTTTTGTATGACATTTACGAGACATACTCGATTTTTAGTCACTAATCTGTTGCTTGTTTACTCTGCAAGAACTGAGATTTTCTGGCTTTAGTTTGCTACTGTATCCCCAGCACCTAAACTGTGCCTGGCACATAGTAGGTGCTCAATAAATATTTGTTGAATCAATGAATGAATGAATAAAGTGTCTTAAGACTGGACAGAGCTCCACAATACCCAGAATGGGATCTCTGTTGCACACAATGGCTTCCCCAGGGTCCAGTCCAGGGCCCGGCACCCAGCAAGCCCAGGATAAGTGTTAGTGCTCAGGAACGACTGGGTGGAGATGGGTAAGGGAGGAGAAAAATGAAGCCAGGCACGTGGCTTCTCTCAGTTGTGGCCTCAGCGGGCAGGTCTTACCTGTGACCTGAGTAGGAGCGATCTCCACCGCACTGCGGGATGGCGGCAGGTCTGGCAGGAACCAGCGCACAGTGGGTGGCGAGGGCCGGGAGATCAACTCTGTAGACAGCAGTGTACACCCATGAGGGGGTGTGGGGGATGGGAAAGGCACCCCCCTCCTGGCGCACCAGCTTCACAATTCCCTGATGGCCAGGCTGTCCACCACCCCTGGGGACAGCCCTTGAGGACTGGTCCCTGCAGTGAGCAGCTCACCCGGGTAGGGCCTGGCAGGAGATGTGGTGGCAGTCGGGTGGCTCTGGGCTGCTGACTGCTCCTCGACCAGTGGCTATGAGTAACAGCAGCATGAGCCCACTGTCGCCTTCGCTTCCCTGCCCCTCCCACCCAGGCTTTCATACTCACTGAGTCCGTGCTCACCCCTAAAAGGGAAGAAGATGGGGCATTAGTGCAGGGCTGGCGGAAGGGGGGAAGGAATTAAGACTGGGATGGGCAGTTGGTGTTTGTGGTCAGGGTCTGAGAGTTCGACGATTGTGTCTCTGGGTCAAGTGTCAAGAGTTAGATCCTGGTGTCAGGGAGTGTGTGCATCACGGGTCAGGGGAATAGGTTTAGGGTGCAATGGTTGGTCAAGGGCCTTGGATTATAGCTAGGGTCCAAGTCCTTGGGTCGGGAGTCAGAAGGCCAGATCTAAGGACACCATTTGGGCTGGTTCAATGCCCTGGTCTGGAAATCAAAGGGGTTCCAGGGCCAGATCTGGAGAGCGGTGGTCAGATTCTGCTGATCAGGGGATAGATCCTGGGGTTACAACCTTGGGTAGGGATGAGATGGCCAATTCTGGGGGTCTGTGGTTAGGTCGAGGATTAGGAGTTGGGGATTAGACTCTGGGCATCAGGAGTCAAGGGGTCAGGTGTAGGCGTTTCACATCTGTCAGGGAATGGAAAGGCTCAGGCCAGACCTCGTTCTTCCTCCGTGTCCTCAGGTGGTGGCGCCCGGCTGGGGCTCTCCGGGAGCTGCTGGGGCTTGGGTGGCCCGTCGGGGTGCAGGAAAAGGGAAAAGTCACTTTCACCCTGAATGGTGAGGGTCTGGTGGGAAGTGAGGATGTGGTACCCCTTCCCGGCTGGACAGATCTCCTTGAAGGCAGCTGCGGCCAGAGCAAGGGGCAGAGAAGTGAGTGTTTCCCGGATGGGCGCGTGGACAGCCCCTCAGCCCCATGCGCCGCAGCTCACCAGTGCCGTCGGCGGGGCAGCGCTGGCACCTTGCGCCCCAGGCCTTGCCCACGCTGCAGCAGCAGAGCTGGCGGGTGAGGCGCGTGGCCAGTGGGTGCTGGCACTGGTGCTCAGGGCTCACCAGGCGGAAACACAGGCTCTTCTCCTCTGGCTTGTCCGCTGCAGGGGGCCATGGGCGGGCATGGGCATCTGCACTTATATGCAGCCCGTGTCCCTCCTCCCAGCTTCTTCAGACCTGGCCTCTTGGGCTCAGACAACCCTTGATCCTCATGTGGCCTCTGACCTCAGGCGACCCTGAGTTCATGTGATCCGTGAACCTGTGTCTCTCTGACCTCACATAACCCCTGAAATCTCTGTGACCACTGGCCCCACTGACCCCTGACTTGGCTGCTCTAGACTTCATCCCTCCTACCCATCAAGCCCATGATCTCATACGACCCTCACTCTATATAGTCCTTGACCCCGTGTAACCTCCAACCAGATCTCCTGTGACTCCTGATCCCACTAATCCCTGATCCTATCAGCTCTGGGCCTTACTCCTCCTGCAATCAACCCTTGACCCCACTCTGACCTCTGATCCTTGCTGCTTGGAGACTTGCCTCTCCTGTCCATGCCTGTGACCTCCCAGGGACCTGAGACCCCTCGTTCTCACCTATGCACTGTGTTCGGGAGGGGCCCAAGCTATGGCCAGGTGGGCAGACGCAGCGATAGGAGCCCGGGTTGTTGAGGCAGTCCCCATGGCGACACATGCCTGGCATCGCGCACTCGTTGATGTCTGCGGTAAGCGGAAGTGTGACCCTCTAGCGTGCGGTCCCAGGGTGACAGCCAGCTTCTCCAAGAACCTCACCCACCTTGGGGCCTCCCCCAGTGACAAGGGGCTTCAGACTCTACTGGTGGGCCATACCCTGGCAGTGGGTGCTGTTGAGTCTCTTGTAGCCCTGGGGGCAGTCAGTGCCCACCTCCCCACGTAGAGGTCCTGGTTTTTGCACCCCTGTGTCTGCAGAGAGAGGACAGCATGGCAGGGGAGGACACTGGGGGGGGGGGTCCGGTGGGGAGCGAAAGGAGGGCACAGCGGGGGAGCACAGCGGGAGGCTGCGGGGAATCTGGTGCGCAGTGAGAGGCTCAGGCCTGGCGGGTCTGACCCCTGCAGGGGAGGAAGGGGTGGGCGTGGGTCCAGCCTGCGGTGGCGCGAACCCCTGGGCCCCGGCACTCACACTGCAGCTGGGGGCACTTATGGCACTTGCTCTGGCCCCAGGCGGTGCCGATGCTCCCGCAGCAGTCTTCCTGCTTGGTGAGGCCCGGGAGGGGATTGCTGCCGCACTAGGGGAAGTTGGGATGGGGGGATCACAGAGCGCCCAGCCCCACCTGGGCCTTCCTTCCTCCTAGGGGCCTTTCCCTCCCCTGTCAGCCCACGGACCCCTGTTTTGCACAATCCCCCTTGGAATGGGGATAGGGCAACCCTGAGACCCAAGGGCCGGTCCAGCTGTGGATTCACTCACGGGCTGCTTGGGCAGTGTGTCCTGGAAGCAGCGGCCCAGGGGCTTCTGGGTGGGTGGCCGGGGGTGCTGGGGCTTGGGGTGCGGCAGCAGGTGCTGCGAGGGGGCGGGGCCCTCAGCATTCGGCCCCTCGATGCGGTGCACTTGGACGGATGCCTCGGGCGGATGGTGGACGCGCACGTTCACCACGGGGGGCGGGGCCTGCACTGGGGGCGGGGCAGGGTGGCTTCAGGGCTGCCCCCGACCACAGGTAGTCCTGCAGGTTGGGGGATGGGAGTGGGCGGGGCTCCTCGAGGTCCCGCCGCCCAAGTGCCCGCCCACTTCGGCCTCCCGGGGTCTGCCTCGTGGTCCGGTACCTTCTGCTGAGATCTGTCCCGGCCCGAGGGGCACCAGGAAGGCTGCATGCTGGGCAGGGGGCCCCTCCCCGGGCCCGGGCGGATCCGCGATCACCTGGACCGCGTAGATGGCGTGCTTGCTGGCCACAGACTCGCTCTCTGGAGCCAGGGGCGACAGCGCGCCTGTGGACAGGGTCGCGGCCCGGCCCAGCCCAGGGCCTGAGCCGCCGGTGCCCCCGCCAGCTCCTCCAGCGGGCACCTGGCAGAAGCGACCGGTGAAGTCCGGGGGACACAGGCACTGGTTTCGGGAGGAGCACTGGCCACCGTTCATGCAGGGCAGAGGGCACACCACTGAGGAGGGGACGTGCATCAGGGACCAGGCCCAGCCCCCACACACATCCTGTCTCTTTCCCTCCTCCTTACTTCCTTGCCACCCACTGACTCCGTCCCCCTTGGGAAGCTCGGTTTTGGAACCCGCAGAAGCTGATCTCTAGGTCCTCCAACAGCCTTCTACCCATGTAGGCTTCTGGAGTCTGAAGTCCTGGACTTAAAATCCTCGCTCAAAGGCCATGTGGTGGCTTGTGACTGAGCACTTTGCTCCCGCTCCCTGTGCCTCAGTGTTCCCGTCTGTAGGGATGTTTGTCGTGTCTATTGAATGAGGTGATGCCTGTACAGATAGTTAGCACAGTGCCTGGCCCACGGAGGGTGTTTAATAAGTAGTATTGAATGATGATGGTGATCACGGTGCCGGAACAGCCGTTTTCTCCTCTGGCTTTCCCCTCCAGACTCTCCTGGGAATATGATCTCTATCTGGCACTTTCACCTCTTCCAAATTCCCTCCCATTCAGACCTCAGCCCTCTCTGAGCTCTCCCCTCGCCCCCAATCTCCCTTTGTCCGGCCAACCTGGGCCCACACCTCACCACTATCAGCGATGCCCTTGGGCACCTCAACCCTGGGGAGATGTGCCTCATGCTTCCCTCACTCCTCCTCATACGATGGACTACCACCGGGAAATCCCTGACTGCCTAGATCATTCTACTGAGCCTCAGAGGCCCCATCTCTCCCGGTCCCACTCTACCCAGTTCTGGCCTCTGTACAGTCTCGTGAATCCACCTCCCCTCCTCCTCATGCCCTCTGCCCCTCCCGTGCCTTGAGCCTTGCCACCAATGCTCCTTGCTGGCTTCCTGCCTGTCCACAGCCCAGCACCCCCAGAGAAACCCGCCTCCGGCAAAGCCCTGGCATGTCACACCCCTGCCTGCTGCTTGCTTCCCTGCCCAAACATTTAAGGCTCTCCATGGCCCAGAATGAATCTTCTATAAGCCGATGCCCCTCTGCTCCTTCCACGCACACGCTGCACCCTCGCGCTCCTCTCCCTGCTCCCCCAGCTCTGCCCCATCTCCTGCCTCCATGGTTTTATTCATGCCTTCCCCTCCCCTTCAGGGCCTTGTCCCTCCACCTCTCCACATTCAAATAGTTCCAGCCTCAGCTTCTCCTCCAGGAAGGGAGCCTTTCCTCGCCTTACACTTGACTTGTTATATTTATGTCTGTCTCCCACACTGCAAAGGGTGATTTGGAGGGGCTGTGTCTGCCTCGGTTCTGGGACCCAGAGGAGGTTCGGGGGCATAAATGAAGGAGTGACTGAGAGGCTGGGACCTATGTCTTTCTGTGACATGCACTCACAACCCACATCCAGCCTTGGGGCCCTGAGCTCACACACCAGACCCAGCCTCTCTCCTACCTGCCCCCTCCCCCCATCCAGCTGCCCTCACTTCCCAGAAGGGAAAGGTGGGGATGATGCTCTTCTGGACACCTGCACGGCCTCAGAGGGACAACCCACAGCATGGCCACCAGGGCCTGGGTAATAGCGTCCCAGGCCAGCTCATCCTGCCAGGACTCTCAGCGCAGGAGGGGTGTGTCCCGGGCTGGGGGAGGCAGGATCCTCTCCTTCCTGCTTCCCAGTGAGTCACCATAGCGGTGAGGGTGACCTCTCAATGACACCCGCCCACTGTGGCCTGGGCACCGAGCCTGGGGATGTGGGCAACACAGATGGAGACAGCAGCCTGGGCAGGATGGCCAGGGGGTCTGGGAGGCTGGGCCCACATACACTCACATGCATGGTCATTTTCTTTCTCTCTCTCTTTCTCATACACACACACACACATTCATTCTGGCACCAACACAAGCTCACAGAAACACTCCCATAGTGACTGGAGACATGCACCCAAGACAACACAAAGAAACATGTAATTAATCAGAGAGTGTCACTGTAAAGCCCATGCATGTACACAAGCGTGCGCGCACGCACACACACACACACACACACACACACATCTCATGAGAACTAAGAACCACATCAGGGAGGTTCCTCAGGTCTGTGAGTTGGTATGTGAGTAGGAATGTGTAAGAGGGGCCGTCTTGCTGGTGCCATCCTGGGCCCAGCCTAATTACCCTGTCCAGGAGGGTAATTACTGCCAGGACACCTACCCCAGCCTGGCCCACAGGGCCCTAGCGGGAGGCAAGCCGGACTCCAGGCCTAGCTCTTTGAAGAGAGATGCTGGGGAAGGGGTAGGTTCCAAGTGGAACTGGGGAGTCATGAGGGCTTGTTGGGGAGAGGAGACTCTGAGGCAGAGCTCTTGAGAGCTTATGGGGAAGGCAAAGAAGGGACAGCAGGATAAAGAGGGACTGAGGACCCAAACCAGCCCCCGCCTCCAGGCCTGCACTCCTCTCTAGGCCTAAGCATCTCTTCCTCCCAGAACTTGCCAATATCTAACCTCTTCACCCCCCCCCCCCCCCCCCCCCCCCCCCCCCCCCCCCCCGCCCC